>NW_026867896.1:0-92466 GCF_020745735.1 Hemiscyllium ocellatum
TGGGATTAGTTTGGGGATTGATACAGGGCTATGGGGAGAGAGAGTGGGGCAGTGGGATTAGTTTGGGGATTGATACAGGGCTATGGGGGAGGAGAGAGTGGGGCAGTGGGATTAGTTTGGGATTGATACAGGGCTATGGGGAGAGAGAGCGGGGCAGTGGGATTAGTTTGGGGATTGATACAGGGCTATGGGGAGAGAGAGTGGGGCAGTGGGATTAGTTTTGGGATTGATACAGGGCTATGGGGAGAGAGATGGGGCAGTGGGATTAGTTTGGGGATTGATACAGGGCTATGGGGAGAGAGAGTGGGCAGTGGGATTAGTTTGGGGATTGATACAGGGCTATGGGGAGAGAGAGTGGGGCAGTGGGATTAGTTTGGGGATTGATACAGGGCTATGGGGAGAGAGTGGGGCAGTGGGATTAGTTTGGGGATTGATACAGGGCTATGGGGAGAGAGAGTGGGGCAGTGGGATTAGTTTGGGGATTGATACAGGGCTATGGGGAGAGAGAGTGGGGCAGTGGGATTAGTTTGGGGATTGATACAGGGCTATGGGGAGAGAGAGTGGGGCAGTGGGATTAGTTTGGGGATTGATACAGGGCTATGGGGAGAGAGAGTGGGGCAGTGGGATTAGTTTGGGGATTGATACAGGGCTATGGGGAGAGAGAGTGGGGCAGTGGGATTAGTTTGGGGATTGATACAGGGCTATGGGGAGAGAGAGCGGGGCAGTGGGATTAGTTTGGGGATTGATACAGGGCTATGGGGAGAGAGAGTGGGGCAGTGGGATTAGTTTGGGGATTGATACAGGGCTATGGGGAGAGAGAGCGGGGCAGTGGGATTAGTTTGGGGATTGATACAGGGCTATGGGGAGAGAGAGTGGGGCAGTGGGATTAGTTTGGGGATTGATACAGGGCTATGGGGAGAGAGAGCGGGGCAGTGGGATTAGTTTGGGGATTGATACAGGGCTATGGGGAGAGAGAGTGGGGCAGTGGGATTAGTTTGGGGATTGATACAGGGCTATGGGGGAGAGAGTGGGGCAGTGGGATTAGTTTGGGGATTGATACAGGGCTATGGGGAGAGAGAGTGGGGCAGTGGGATTAGTTTGGGGATTGATACAGGGCTATGGGGAGAGAGAGTGGGGCAGTGGGATTAGTTTGGGGATTGATACAGGGCTATGGGGAGAGAGAGTGGGGCAGTGGGATTAGTTTGGGGATTGATACAGGGCTGGGGAGAGAGAGGTGGGCAGTGGGATTAGTTTTGGGGATTGATACAGGGCTAGGGAGAGAGAGTGGGGCAGTGGGATTAGTTTGGGGGATGATACAGGGCTATGGGGAGAGAGTGGGGCAGTGGGATTAGTTTGGGGATTGATACAGGGCTATGGGGAGAGAGAGTGGGGCAGTGGGATTAGTTTGGGGATTGATACAGGGCTATGGGGAGAGAGAGTGGGGCAGTGGGATTAGTTTGGGGATTGATACAGGGCTATGGGGAGAGAGAGTGGGGCAGTGGGATTAGTTTGGGGATTGATACAGGGCTATGGGGAGAGAGAGTGGGGCAGTGGGATTAGTTTGGGGATTGATACAGGGCTATGGGGAGAGAGAGTGGGGCAGTGGGATTAGTTTGGGGATTGATACAGGGCTATGGGGAGAGAGAGGGGGGCAGTGGGATTAGTTTGGGGATTGATACAGGGCTATGGGGAGAGAGAGTGGGGCAGTGGGATTAGTTTGGGGATTGATACAGGGCTATGGGGAGAGAGAGTGGGGCAGTGGGATTAGTTTGGGGATTGATACAGGGCTATGGGGAGAGAGAGTGGGGCAGTGGGATTAGTTTGGGGATTGATACAGGGCTATGGGGAGAGAGAGTGGGCAGTGGGATTAGTTTGGGGATTGATACAGGGCTATGGGGAGAGAGAGTGGGGCAGTGGGATTAGTTTGGGGATTGATACAGGGCTATGGGGAGAGAGAGAGTGGGGCAGTGGGATTAGTTTGGGGATTGATACAGGGCTATGGGGAGAGAGAGCGGGCAGTGGGATTAGTTTGGGGATTGAAACAGGGCTATGGGGAGGGAGAGTGGGGCAGTGGGATTAGTTTGGGGATTGATACAGGGCTATGGGGAGAGAGAGTGGGGCAGTGGGATTAGTTTGGGGATTGATACAGGGCTATGGGGAGAGAGGGGCAGGGGCAGTGGGATTAGTTTGGGGATTGATACAGGGCTATGGGGAGAGAGAGTGGTGCAGTGGGATTAGTTTGGGGATTGATACAGGGCTATGGGGAGAGAGAGTGGGCAGTGGGATTAGTTTGGGGATTGATACAGGGCTATGGGGAGAGAGAGCGGGGCAGTGGGATTAGTTTGGGGATTGATACAGGGCTATGGGGAGAGAGTGGGGCAGTGGGATTAGTTTGGGGATTGATACAGGGCTATGGGAGAGAGAGTGGGGCAGTGGGATTAGTTTGGGGATTGATACAGGGCTATGGGGAGAGAGAGTGGGGCAGTGGGATTAGTTTGGGGATTGATACAGGGCTATGGGGAGAGAGAGTGGGGCAGTGGGATTAGTTTGGGGATTGACACAGGGCTATGGGGAGAGAGAGTGGGGCAGTGGGATTAGTTTGGGGATTGATACAGGGCTATGGGGAGAGAGAGTGCGGTTGTGGGATTAGTTTGGGGATTGATACAGGGCTATGGGGAGAGAGAGTGGGGCATTGGGATTAGTTTGGGGATTGATACAGGGCTATGGGAGAGAGTGGGGCGGCTGTGGGATTAGTTTGGGGATTGATACAGGGCTATTGGGGAGAGAGAGTGGGGCAGTGGGATTAGTTTTGGGGTTGATACAGGGCTATGGGGAGAGAGTGGGGCATTGGGATTAGTTTGGGGATTGATACTGGGCTATGGGGAGAGAGAGTGGGGCAGTGGGATAAGTTTGGGGATTGATACAGGGCTATGGGGAGAGAGAGTGGGGCAGTGGGATTAGTTTGGGGATTGATACAGGGCTATGGGGAGAGAGAGTGGGGCAGTGGGATTAGTTTGGGGATTGATACAGGGCTATGGGGAGAGAGAGTGGGGCAGTGGGATTAGTTTGGGGATTGATACAGGGCTATGGGGAGAGAGAGGGGGCAGTGGGATTAGTTTGGGGATTGATACAGGGCTATGGGGAGAGAGAGCGGGGGCAGTGGGATTAGTTTGGGGATTGATACAGGGCTATGGGGAGAGAGAGCGGGGCAGTGGGATTAGTTTGGGGATTGATACAGGGCTATGGGGAGAGAGAGTGGGGCAGTGGGATTAGTTTGGGGATTGATACAGGGCTATGGGGAGAGAGAGCGGGGCAGTGGGATTAGTTTGGGGATTGATACAGGGCTATGGGGAGAGAGAGTGGGGCAGTGGGATTAGTTTGGGGATTGATACAGGGCTATGGGGAGAGAGAGCGGGGCAGTGGGATTAGTTTGGGGATTGATACAGGGCTATGGGGAGAGAGAGCGGGGGCAGTGGGATTAGTTTGGGGATTGATCAGGGCTATGGGGAGAGAGAGTGGGGCAGTGGGATTAGTTTGGGGATTGATACAGGGCTATGGGGAGAGAGAGCGGGCAGTGGGATTAGTTTGGGGATTGAGACAGGGCTATGGGGAGAGAGAGAGGGGCAGTGGGATTAGTTTGGGGATTGATACAGGGCTATGGGGAGAGAGAGCGGGGCAGTGGGATTAGTTTGGGGATTGATACAGGGCTATGGGGAGAGAGAGTTGGGCAGTGGGATTAGTTTGGGGATTGATACAGGGCTATGGGAGAGAGAGTGGGGCAGTGGGATTAGTTTGGGGATTGATACAGGGCTATGGGAGAGAGAGAGTGGGGCCAGTGGGATTAGTTTGGGGATTGATCAGGGCTATGGGGAGAGAGAGCGGGCAGTGGGATTAGTTAGGGGATTGATACAGGGCTATGGGGAGAGAGAGTGGGGCGGTGGGATTAGTTTGGGGATTGATACAGGGCTATTGGGAGAGAGAGCGGGGGCAGTGGGATTAGTTTGGGGGTTGATCGAGGGCTATGGGGAGAGAGATTGGGGCAGTGGGATTAGTTTGGGGATTGAACAGGGCTATGGGGAGAGAGAGTGGGGCAGTGGATTAGTTTGGGGATTGAAACAGGGCTATGGGAGAGAGAGTGGGGCAGTGGGATTAGTTTGGGGATTGAAACAGGGCTATGGGGAGAGAGTGGGGCAGTGGGATTAGTTTGGGGATTGATACAGGGCAATGGGGAGAGAGAGCGGGCAGTGGGATTAGTTTGGGGATTGATACAGGGCTATGGGAGAGAGAGTGGGGCAGTGGGATTAGTTTGGGTATTGATACAGGGCTATGGGAGAGAGAGTGGGGCAGTGGGATTAGTTTGGGGATTGATACAGGGCTATGGGAGAGAGAGTGGGGCACTGGGATTAGTTTGGGGATTGACACAGGGCTATGGGGAGAGAGAGTGGAGCATTGGGATTAGTTTGGGGATTGATACAGGGCTTTGGGGAGAGAGAGTGGGGCAGTGGGATTAGTTTGGGGATTGATCCAGGGCTATGGGGAGAGAGAGTGGGGCAGTGGGATTAGTTTGGGGATTGATACAGGGCTATGGGGAGAGAGAGCGGGGCAGAGGGATTAGTTTGGGGATGAATACAGGGCTATGGGGAGAGAGAGCGGGCAGTGGGATTAGTTTGGGGATTGATACAGGGCTATGGGAGAGAGAGTGGGGCAGTGGGATTAGTTTGGGGATGATACAGGGCTCTGGGGAGAGAGAGTGGGGCAGTGGGATTAGTTTGGGGCTTGATACAGGGCTATGGGGAGAGAGAGCGGGGCAGTGGGATTAGTTTGGGGAGTGATACAGGGCTATGGGGAGAGAGAGTGGGGCAGTGGGATTAGTTTGGGGATTGATACAGGGCTATGGGGAGAGAGAGTGGGGCAGTGGGATTAGTTTGGGGATTGATACAGGGCTATGGGGAGAGAGAGTGGGGCAGTGGGATTAGTTTGGGGATTGATACAGGGCTATGGGAGAGAGAGTGGGGCAGTGGGATTAGTTTGGGGATTGATACAGGGCTATGGGGAGAGAGAGTGTGGCAGTGGGATTAGTTTGGGGATTGATACAGGGCTATGGGGAGAGAGAGCGGGGCAGTGGGATTAGTTTGGGGATTGATACAGGGCTATGGGGAGAGAGAGTGGGGCAGTGGGATTAGTTGGGGATTGATACAGGGCTATGGGAGAGAGAGTGGGGCAGTGGGATTAGTTTGGGGATTGATACAGGGCTATGGGGAGAGGAGTGGGGCAGTGGGATTAGTTTTGGGGTTGATACAGGGCTATGGGGAGAGAGAGTGGAGCAGTGGGATTAGTTTGGGGATTGATACAGGGCTATGGGGAGAGAGAGTGGGGAAGTGGGATTAGTTTGGGGATTGATACCGGGCTATGGGGAGAGAGAGTGGGGCAGTGGGTTTAGTTGGGGATTGATACAGGGCTATGGGGAGAGAGAGCGGGCAGTGGGATTAGTTTGGGGATTGATACAGGGCTATGGGGAGAGAGAGGGGGGCAGTGGGATTAGTTTGGGGATCGATACAGGGCTATGGGGAGAGAGAGGGGCAGTGGGATTAGTTTGGGGATTGCTACAGGGCTATGGGGAGAGAGAGGGGGGCAGTGGGATGAGTTTGGGGATTGATACAGGGCTTGGGGAGAGAGAGTGGGGCAGTGGGATTAGATTGGGGATTGATACAGGGCTATGGGGAGAGAGAGTGCGGGCAGTGGGATTAGTTTGGGGATTGATACAGGGCTATGGGGAGAGAGAGTGCGGGCAGTGGGATTAGTTTGGGGATTGATACAGGGCTAAGGGGAGAGAGAGTGGGGCAGTGGGATTAGTTTGGGGATTGATACAGGGCTATGGGAGAGAGAGTGGGGCAGTGGGAATAGTTTGGGGGTTGATACAGGGCTATGGGGAGAGAGAGTCGGGGGCAGTGGGATTAGTTTGGGGATTGATACAGGGCTATGGGGAGAGAGAGCGGGGCAGTGGGATTAGTTGGGGATTGATACAGGGCTATGGGGAGAGAGAGTGGGGCAGTGGGATTAGTTTCGGGATTGATACAGGGCTATGGGGAGAGAGAGTGGGGCAGTGGGATTAGTTTGGGGATTGATACCGGGCTATGGGGAGAGAGAGCGGGGCAGTGGATTAGTTTGGGGATTGATACAGGGCTATGGGGAGAGAGAGCTGGGGCAGTGGGATTAGTTTGGGGATTGATACAGGGCTCTGGGGAGAGAGAGTGGGGCAGAGGGATTAGTTTGGGGATTGATACAGGGCTAAGGGGAGAGAGAGCGGGCAGTGGGATTAGTTTGGGGATTGAAACAGGGCTATGGGAGAGAGAGTGGGCAGTGGGATTAGTTTGGGGATTGATACAGGGCTATGGGGAGAGAGAGGGGGCATTGGGATTAGTTTGGGGCTTGATACAGGGCTATGGGGAGAGAGAGCGGGGCAGTGGGATTAGTTTGGGGATTGATACAGGGCTATGGGGAGAGAGAGCGGGGCACTGGGATTAGTTTGGGGATTGATACAGGGCTATGGGGAGAGAGTGGGGCAGTGGGATTAGTTTGGGGATTGATACAGGGCTATGGGTGAGAGAGAGTGGGGCAGTGGGATTAGTTTGGGGATTGATACAGGGCTATGGGGAGAGAGAGCGGGGCATTGGGATTAGTTTGGGGATTGATACAGGGCTATGGGAGAGAGAGTGGGGCAGTGGGATTAGTTTGGGGATTGATACAGGGCTATGGGGAGAGAGAGTGGGGCTAGTGGGATTAGTTTGGGGATTGACACAGGGCTATGGGGAGAGAGAGTGGGGCAGTGGGATTAGTTTGGGGATTGATACAGGGCTATGGGGAGAGAGAGCGGGGCACTGGGATTAGTTTGGGGGTTGATACAGGGCTATGGGAGAGAGAGTGGGGCATTGGGATTAGTTTGGGGATTGATACAGGGCTATGGGAGAGAGAGTGGGGCAGTGGGATTAGTTTGGGGATTGATACAGGGCTATGGGGAGAGAGAGGGGGCTGTGGGATTAGTTTGGGGATTGATACAGGGCTATGGGAGAGAGAGTGGGGCAGTGGGATTAGTTTGGGGATTGATACAGGGCTATGGGGAGAGAGAGTGGGGCAGTGGGATTAGTTTGGGGATGGCTACAGGGCTATGGGGAGAGAGAGTGGGGCAGTGTGATTAGTTTGGGGATTGATACAGGGCTATGGGAGAGAGAGTGGGGCAGTGGGATTAGTTTGGGGATTGATACAGGGCTATGGGAGAGAGAGTGGGGCTGTGGGATTAGTTTGGGGATTGATACAGGGCTATGGGGAGAGAGAGCGGGGCATTGGGATTAGTTTGGGGCTTGATACAGGGCTATGGGGAGAGAGAGTTGGGCAGTGGGATTAGTTTGGGGATTGATACAGGGCTATGGGGAGAGAGAGTGGGGCAGTGGGATTAGTTTGGGGATTGATACAGGGCTATGGGGAGAGAGAGTGGGGCATTGGGATTAGTTTGGGGATTGATACAGGGCTATGGGGAGAGAGAGCGGGCAGTGGGATTAGTTTGGGGATTGATACAGGGCTATGGGGAGAGAGAGGGGGCAGTGGGATTAGTTTGGGGTTGATACAGGGCTATGGGGAGAGAGAGTGGGGCAGTGGGATTAGTTTGGGGATTGATACAGGGCTATGGGGAGAGAGAGGGGCAGTGGGATTAGTTTGGGGATTGATACAGGGCTATGGGGAGAGAGAGCGGGGCATTGGGATTAGTTTGGGGATTGATACAGGGCTATGGGGAGAGAGAGCTGGGGCAGTGGGATTAGTTTGGGGATTGATACAGGGCTATGGGGAGCGAGAGTGGGGCAGTGGGATTAGTTTGGGGATCGATACAGGGCTATGGGGAGAGAGAGTGGGGCTGTGGGATTAGTTTGGGGATTGATACAGGGCTATGGGAGAGAGAGTGGGGCAGTGGGATTAGTTTGGGGATTGATACAGGGCTATGGGGAGAGAGAGTGGGGCAGTGGGATTAGTTTGGGGATTGATACAGGGCTATGGGGAGAGAGAGCGGGGCAGTGGGATTAGTTTGGGGATTGATACAGGGCTATGGGGAGAGAGAGTGGGGCAGTGGGATTAGTTTGGGGATTGATACAGGGCTATGGGGAGAGAGAGTGGGGCAGTGGGATTAGTTTGGGGATTGATACAGGGCTATGGGGAGAGAGAGTGGGGCAGTGGGATTAGTTTGGGGATTGATACAGGGCTATGGGAGAGAGAGTGGGGCAGTGGGATTAGTTTGGGGATTGATACAGGGCTATGGGGAGAGAGAGTGGGGCAGTGGGATTAGTTTGGGGATTGATACAGGGCTATGGGGAGAGAGAGTGGGGCAGTGGGATTAGTTTGGGGATTGATACAGGGCTATGGGGAGAGAGTGTGGGGCAGTGGGATTAGTTTGGGGATTGATACAGGGCTATGGGGAGAGAGAGTGGGGCAGTGGGATTAGTTTGGGGATTGATACAGGGGCTATGGGGAGAGAGAGCTGGGGCAGTGGGATTAGTTTGGGGATTGATACAGGGCTATGGGGAGAGAGAGTGGGGCAGTGGGATTAGTTTGGGGATTGATACAGGGCTATGGGGAGAGAGAGTGGGGCAGTGGGATTAGTTTGGGGATTGATACAGGGCTATGGGGAGAGAGAGTGGGGCAGTGGGATTAGTTTGGGGATTGATACAGGGCTATGGGGAGAGAGAGTGGGGCAGTGGGATTAGTTTGGGGATTGATACAGGGCTATGGGGAGAGAGAGTGGGGCAGTGGGATTAGTTTGGGGATTGATACAGGGCGATGGGGAGAGAGAGTGGGGCAGTGGGATTAGTTTGGGGATTGATACAGGGCTATGGGAGAGAGAGTGGGGCAGTGGGATTAGTTTGGGGATTGATACAGGGCTATGGGGGGGAGAGAGAGTGGGGCAGTGGGATTAGTTTGGGGATTGATACAGGGCTATGGGGAGAGAGAGTGGGGCACTGGGATTAGTTTGGGGTTTGATACAGGGCTATGGGAGAGAGAGTGGGGCAGTGGGATTAGTTTGGGGATTGATACAGGGCTATGGGGAGAGAGCGGGGCAGTGGGATTAGTTTGGGGATTGATACAGGGCTATGGGGAGAGAGAGTGGGGCAGTGGGATTAGTTTGGGGATTGATACAGGGCTATGGGGAGAGAGAGCGGGGCAGTGGATTAGTTTGGGGATTGATACAGGGCTATGGGGAGAGAGAGTGGGGCAGTGGGATTAGTTTGGGGATTGATACAGGGCTATGGGGAGAGAGAGTGGGGCATGGGATTAGTTTGGGGATCGATACAGGGCTATGGGAGAGAGAGTGGGGCAGTGGGATTAGTTTGGGGATTGATACAGGGCTATGGGGAGAGAGAGGGGCAGTGGGATTAGTTTGGGGATTGATACAGGGCTATGGGGAGAGAGAGAGGGGCAGTGGGATTAGTTTGGGGATTGATACAGGGCTATGGGGAGAGAGAGTGGGCAGTGGGATTAGTTTGGGGTTGATACAGGGCTATGGGGAGAGAGAGCGGGGCAGTGGGATTAGTTTGGGGATCGATACAGGGCTATGGGGAGAGAGAGCGGGGGGCAGTGGGATTAGTTTGGGGATTGATACAGGGCTATGGGGAGAGAGAGCGGGGCAGTGGGATTAGTTTGGGGATTGATACAGGGCTATGGGGAGAGAGAGTGGGGCAGTGGGATTAGTTTGGGGATTGATACAGGGCTATGGGGAGAGAGAGCTGGGCAGTGGGATTAGTTTGGGGATGGATACAGGGCTATGGGGAGAGAGATGGGGCAGTGGGATTAGTTTGGGGATTGATACAGGGCTATGGGGAGAGAGAGCGGGGCAGTGGGATTAGTTTGGGGATTGATACAGGGCTATGGGGAGAGAGAGTGGGGCTGTGGGATTAGTTTGGGGATTGATACAGGGCTATGGGAGAGAGAGTGGGGCAGTGGGATTAGTTTGGGGATTGATACAGGGCTATGGGAGAGAGAGTGGGGCAGTGGGATTAGTTTGGGGATTGATACAGGGCTATGGGGAGAGAGAGCGGGGCAGTGGGATTAGTTTGGGGATTGATACAGGGCTATGGGGAGAGAGAGCTGGGGCAGTGGGATTAGTTTGGGGATTGATACAGGGCTATGGGGAGAGAGAGTGGGGCAGTGGGATTAGTTTGGGGATTGATACAGGGCTATGGGAGAGAGAGTGGGGCAGTGGGATTAGTTTGGGGATTGATACAGGGCTATGGGAGAGAGAGTGGGGCAGTGGGATTAGTTTGGGGATTGATACAGGGCTATGGGGAGAGAGAGAGGGGCAGTGGGATTAGTTTGGGGATTGATACAGGGCTATGGGGGAGAGAGAGTGGGGCAGTGGGATTAGTTTGGGGATTGATACAGGGCTATGGGGAGAGAGAGTGGGGCAGTGGGATTAGTTTGGGGATTGATACAGGGCTATGGGGAGAGAGAGTGGGGCAGTGGGATTAGTTTGGGGGATTGATACAGGGCTATGGGGAGAGAGATGGGGCAGTGGGATTAGTTTTGGGGATTGATACAGGGCTATGGGGAGAGAGAGTGGGGCAGTGGGATTAGTTTGGGATTGATACAGGGCTATGGGAGAGAGAGTGGGGCAGTGGGATTAGTTTGGGGATTGATACAGGGCTATGGGGAGAGAGAGTGGGGCAGTGGGATTAGTTTGGGGATTGAAACAGGGCTATGGGAGAGAGAGTGGGGCAGTGGGATTAGTTTGGGGATTGATACAGGGCTATGGGGAGAGAGAGGGGGGCAGTGGGATTAGTTTGGGGATTGATACAGGGCTATGGGAGAGAGAGTGGGGCAGTGGGATTAGTTTGGGGATTGATACAGGGCTATGGGAGAGAGAGTGGGGCAGTGGGATTAGTTTGGGGATTGATACAGGGCTATGGGAGAGAGAGTGGGGCAGTGGGATTAGTTTGGGGTTGATACCGGGCTATGGGGAGAGAGAGGGGGCAGTGGGATTAGTTTGGGGATTGATACAGGGCTATGGGGAGAGAGAGTGGGGCAGTGGGATTAGTTTGGGGATTGATACAGGGCTATGGGAGAGAGAGCGGGGCAGTGGGATTAGTTTGGGGATTGATACAGGGCTATGGGGAGAGAGTGCGGCAGTGGGATTAGTTTGGGGATTGATACAGGGCTTGGGGAGAGAGAGCGGGGCAGTGGATTAGTTTGGGGATTGATACAGGGCTATGGGGAGAGAGTGCGGGGGCAGTGGGATTAGTTTGGGGATTGATACAGGGCTATGGAGAGAGAGTGGGGCAGTGGGATTAGTTTTGGGATTGATACAGGGCTATGGGGAGAGAGAGTGGGGCATTGGGATTAGTTTGGGGATTGATACAGGGCTATGGGGAGAGAGAGAGGGGCAGTGGGATTAGTTTGGGGATTGATACAGGGCTATGGGGAGAGAGAGCGGGGCAGTGGGATTAGTTTGGGGATTGATACAGGGCTATGGGGAGAGAGAGCGGGGCAGTGGGATTAGTTTGGGGATTGATACAGGGCTATGGGGAGAGAGAGCGGGCAGTGGGATTAGTTTGGGGATTGATACAGGGCTATGGGAGAGAGAGTGGGGCAGTGGGATTAGTTTGGGGATTGATACAGGGCTATGGGGGGAGAGAGCGGGGCAGTGGGATTAGTTTGGGGATTGATACAGGGCTATGGGGAGAGAGAGTGGGGCAGTGGGATTAGTTTGGGGATTGATACAGGGCTATGGGAGAGAGAGTGGGGCAGTGGGATTAGTTTGGGGATTGATACAGGGCTATGGGGAGAGAGAGTGGGGCAGTGGGATTAGTTTGGGGATTGATACAGGGCTATGGGGAGAGAGAGCGGGGCAGTGGGATTAGTTTGGGGATTGATACAGGGCTATGGGGAGAGAGCGCGGGGCAGTGGGATTAGTTTGGGGATTGATACAGGGCTATGGGGAGAGAGAGTGGGGCAGTGGGATTAGTTTGGGGATTGATACAGGGCTATGGGGAGAGAGAGGGGGGCAGTGGGATTAGTTTGGGGATTGATACAGGGCTATGGGGAGAGAGAGTGGGGCAGTGGGATTAGTTTGGGGATTGATACAGGGCTATGGGGAGAGAGAGCGGGCAGTGGGATTAGTTTGGGGATTGATACAGGGCTATGGGGAGAGAGAGTGGGGCAGTGGGATTAGTTTGGGGATTGATACAGGGCTATGGGAGAGAGAGTGGGGCAGTGGGATTAGTTTGGGGATTGATACAGGGCTATGGGAGAGAGAGTGGGGCAGTGGGATTAGTTTGGGGATTGATACAGGGCTATGGGGAGAGAGAGTGGGCAGTGGGATTAGTTTGGGGATTGATACAGGGCTATGGGGAGAGAGAGCGGGGCAGTGGGATTAGTTTGGGGATTGATACAGGGCTATGGGGAGAGAGAGCGGGGCAGTGGGATTAGTTTGGGGATTGATACAGGGCTATGGGAGAGAGAGTGGGGCAGTGGGATTAGTTTGGGGATTGATACAGGGCTATGGGAGAGAGAGTGGGGCAGTGGATTAGTTTGGGGATTGATACAGGGCTATGGGGAGAGAGAGCGGGGCAGTGGGATTAGTTTGGGGATTGATACAGGGCTATGGGGAGAGAGATTGGGGCAGTGGGATTAGTTTGGGGATTGAAACAGGGCTATGGGGAGAGAGAGGGGCAGTGGGATTAGTTTGGGGATTGATACAGGGCTATGGGGAGAGAGAGTGGGGCAGTGGGATTAGTTTGGGGATTGATACAGGGCTATGGGGAGAGAGAGCGGGGCAGTGGGATTAGTTTGGGGATTGATACAGGGCTATGGGGAGAGAGTGTGGGGCAGTGGGATTAGTTTGGGGTTGATACAGGGCTATGGGGAGAGAGAGAGGGGGGCCTAGGGGAGAGAGAGTGGGGCAGTGGGATTAGTTTGGGGATTGATACAGGGCTATGGGGAGAGAGTGTGGGGCAGTGGGATTAGTTTGGGGATTGATACAGGGCTATGGGGAGAGAGAGCGGGGCCAGTGGGATTAGTTTGGGGATAGATACAGGGCTATGGGGAGAGAGAGCGGGCAGTGGGATTAGTTTGGGGATTGATACAGGGCTATGGGGAGAGAGAGGGGGGCAGTGGGATTAGTTTTGGGGTTGATACAGGGCTATGGGGAGAGAGAGTGGGGCAGTGGGATTAGTTTGGGGATTGAAACAGGGCTATGGGGAGAGAGCGCGGGGCAGTGGGATTAGTTTGGGTGTTGATACAGGGCTATGGGGAGAGAGAGTGGGGCAGTGGGATTAGTTTGGGGATTGATACAGGGCTATGGGGAGAGAGAGCGGGGCAGTGGGATTAGTTTGGGGATTGATACAGGGCTATGGGGAGAGAGAGTGGGGCTGTGGGATTAGTTTGGGGATTGATACAGGGCTATGGGGAGAGAGAGCGGGCAGTGGGATTAGTTTGGGGATTGATACAGGGCTATGGGGAGAGAGAGGGGCAGTGGGATTAGTTTGGGGATTGATACAGGGCTATGGGGAGAGAGATGGGGCAGTGGGATTAGTTTGGGGATTGATACAGGGCTATGGGGAGAGAGAGTGGGGCAGTGGGATTAGTTTGGGGATTGATACAGGGCTATGGGAGAGAGAGTGGGGCAGTGGGATTAGTTTGGGGATTGAAACAGGGCTATGGGGAGAGAGTGTGGGCAGTGGGATTAGTTTGGGGATTGATACAGGGCTATGGGGAGAGAGAGTGGGGCAGTGGGATTAGTTTGGGGATTGATACAGGGCTATGGGGAGAGAGAGCTGGGACAGTGGGATTAGTTTGGGGATTGATACAGGGCTATGGGAGAGAGAGCGGGGCAGTGGGATTAGATTGGGGATTGATACAGGGCTATGGGAGAGAGAGTGGGGCAGTGGGATTAGTTTGGGGATTGATACAGGGCTATGGGAGAGAGAGCGGGGCAGTGGGATTAGTTTGGGGATTGATACAGGGCTATGGGGAGAGAGAGCGGGGCAGTGGGATTAGTTTGGGGATTGATACAGGGCTATGGGGAGAGAGAGAGGGGCAGTGGGATTAGTTTGGGGATTGATACAGGGCTATGGGGAGAGAGTGCGGGGCAGTGGGATTAGTTTGGGGATTGATACAGGGCTATGGGGAGAGAGTGTGGGCAGTGGGATTAGTTTGGGGATTGATACAGGGCTATGGGGAGAGAGAGTGGGGCAGTGGGATTAGTTTGGGGATTGATACAGGGCTATGGGGAGAGAGAGCGGGGCAGTGGGATTAGTTTGGGGATTGATACAGGGCTATGGGGAGAGAGAGTGGGGCAGTGGGATTAGTTTGGGGATTGATACAGGGCTATGGGGAGAGAGAGCGGGGCAGTGGGATTAGTTTGGGGATTGATACAGGGCTATGGGGAGAGAGAGTGGGGCAGTGGGATTAGTTTGGGGATTGATACAGGGCTATGGGGAGAGAGAGAGGGGCAGTGGGATTAGTTTGGGGATTGATACAGGGCTATGGGGAGAGAGAGCGGGGCAGTGGATTAGTTTGGGGATTGATACAGGGCTATGGGAGAGAGAGTGGGGCAGTGGGATTAGTTTGGGGAGTGATACAGGGCTATGGGGAGAGAGAGCGGGCAGTGGGATTAGTTTGGGGATTGATACAGGGCTATGGGAGAGAGAGTGGGGCAGTGGGATTAGTTTGGGGATTGATACAGGGCTATGGGGAGAGAGAGCGGGGCAGTGGGATTAGTTTGGGGATTGATACAGGGCTATGGGAGAGAGAGTGGGGCAGTGGGATTAGTTTGGGGATTGATACAGGGCTATGGGGAGAGAGTGTGGGGCAGTGGGATTAGTTTGGGGATTGATACAGGGCTATGGGGAGAGAGAGTGGGGCAGTGGGATAGTTTGGGGATTGATACAGGGCTATGGGGAGAGAGAGCTGGGGCAGTGGGATTAGTTTGGGGATTGATACAGGGCTATGGGGAGAGAGAGTGGGGGAGTGGGATTAGTTTGGGGATTGATACAGGGCTATGGGGAGAGAGAGGGGGGCAGTGGGATTAGTTTGGGGATTGATACAGGGCTATGGGGAGAGAGATGGGGCAGTGGAATTAGTTTGGGGATTGATACAGGGCTATGGGGAGAGAGAGTGGGGCAGTGGGATTAGTTTGGGGATTGATACAGGGCTATGGGGAGAGAGAGCGGGGCAGTGGGATTAGTTTGGGGATTGATACAGGGCTATGGGGAGAGAGGGGGCAGTGGGATTAGTTTGGGGATCGATACAGGGCTATGGGGAGAGAGTGTGGGCAGTGGGATTAGTTTGGGGATTGATACAGGGCTATGGGGAGAGAGAGTGGGGCAGTGGGATTAGTTTGGGGATTGATACAGGGCTATGGGGAGAGAGAGCGGGCAGTGGGATTAGTTTGGGGATTGATACAGGGCTATGGGGAGAGAGAGCGGGCAGTGGGATTAGTTTGGGGATTGATACAGGGCTATGGGGAGAGAGAGCGGGGCAGTGGGATTAGTTTGGGGATTGATACAGGGCTATGGGGAGAGAGAGCGGGGCAGTGGGATTAGTTTGGGGATTGATACAGGGCTATGGGAGAGAGAGTGGGGCAGTGGGATTAGTTTGGGGATTGATACAGGGCTGGGGAGAGAGAGTGGGGCAGTGGGATTAGTTTGGGGATTGATACAGGGCTATGGGGAGAGAGAGCGGGGCAGTGGGATTAGTTTGGGGATTGATACAGGGCTATGGGGAGAGAGAGCGGGGCAGTGGGATTAGTTTGGGGATCGATACAGGGCTATGGGGAGAGAGAGTGGGGCAGTGGGATTAGTTTGGGGATTGATACAGGGCTATGGGGAGAGAGAGCGGGGCAGTGGGATTAGTTTTGGGGATTGATACAGGGCTATGGGGAGAGAGAGTGGGGCAGTGGGATTAGTTTGGGGATTGATACAGGGCTATGGGGAGAGAGCGCGGGGCAGTGGGATTAGTTTGGGGATTGATACAAGGGCTATGGGGAGAGAGAGCGGGGCAGTGGGATTAGTTTGGGGATTGATACAGGGCTATGGGGAGAGAGAGTGGGGCAGTGGGATTAGTTTGGGGATTGATACAGGGCTATGGGGAGAGAGAGTGGGGCAGTGGGATTAGTTTGGGGATTGATACAGGGCTATGGGGAGAGAGTGCGGGGCAGTGGGATTAGTTTGGGGATTGATACAGGGGCTATGGGGAGAGAGAGTGGGGCAGTGGGATTAGTTTGGGGATTGATACAGGGCTATGGGGAGAGAGATCGGGGCAGTGGGATTAGTTTGGGGATTGATACAGGGCTATGGGGAGAGAGAGTGGGCCAGTGGGATTAGTTTGGGGATTGATACAGGGCTATGGGGAGAGAGAGCGGGGCAGTGGGATTAGTTTGGGGATTGATACAGGGCTATGGGGAGAGAGAGCGGGGCAGTGGGATTAGTTTGGGGATTGATACAGGGCTATGGGGAGAGAGCTGGGGCAGTGGGATTAGTTTGGGGTTGATACAGGGCTATGGGGAGAGAGAGCTGGGGCAGTGGGATTAGTTTGGGGATTGATACAGGGCTATGGGGAGAGAGAGCGGGGCTGTGGGATTAGTTTGGGGATTGATACAGGGCTATGGGGAGAGAGAGCGGGCAGTGGGATTAGTTTGGGGATTGATACAGGGCTATGGGGAGAGAGAGCGGGCAGTGGGATTAGTTTGGGGATTGATACAGGGCTATGGGGAGAGAGAGTGGGGCAGTGGGATTAGTTTGGGGATTGATACAGGGCTATGGGGAGAGAGAGTGGGGCAGTGGGATTAGTTTGGGGATTGATACAGGGCTATGGGGAGAGAGAGTGGGGCAGTGGGATTAGTTTGGGGATTGATACAGGGCTATGGGAGAGAGAGTGGGGCAGTGGGATTAGTTTGGGGATTGATACAGGGCTATGGGGAGAGAGAGCGGGGCAGTGGGATTAGTTTGGGGATTGATACAGGGCTATGGGGAGAGAGAGCGGGGGCAGTGGGATTAGTTTGGGGATCGATACAGGGCTATGGGGAGAGAGAGTGGGGCAGTGGGATTAGTTTGGGGATTGATACAGGGCTATGGGGAGAGAGAGTGGGGCAGTGGGATTAGTTTGGGGATTGATACAGGGCTATGGGGAGAGAGAGAGGGGCAGTGGGATTAGTTTGGGGATTGATACAGGGCTATGGGAGAGAGAGTGGGGCAGTGGGATTAGTTTGGGGATTGATACAGGGCTATGGGGAGAGAGAGCTGGGGCAGTGGGATTAGTTTGGGGATTGATACAGGGCTATGGGGAGAGAGTGGGGCAGTGGGATTAGTTTTGGGGATTGATACAGGGCTATGGGGAGAGAGTGGGGCAGTGGGATTAGTTTGGGGATTGATACAGGGCTATGGGGAGAGAGAGCTGGGCAGTGGGATTAGTTTGGGGATTGATACAGGGCTATGGGGAGAGAGAGCGGGGCAGTGGGATTAGTTTGGGGATTGATACAGGGCTATGGGGAGAGAGAGTGGGGCAGTGGGATTAGTTTGGGGATTGATACAGGGCTATGGGGAGAGAGTGCGGGGCAGTGGGATTAGTTTGGGGATTGATACAGGGCTATGGGGAGAGAGAGTGGGGCAGTGGGATTAGTTTGGGGATTGATACAGGGCTATGGGGAGAGAGAGCGGGGCAGTGGGATTAGTTTGGGGATTGATACAGGGCTATGGGGAGAGAGAGTGGGGCAGTGGGATTAGTTTGGGGATTGATACAGGGCTATGGGGAGAGAGAGCGGGGCAGTGGGATTAGTTTGGGGATTGATACAGGGCTATGGGGAGAGAGAGCGGGGCAGTGGGATTAGTTTGGGGATTGATACAGGGCTATGGGGAGAGAGAGCGGGGCAGTGGGATTAGTTTGGGGATTGATACAGGGCTATGGGGAGAGAGAGCGGGGCAGTGGGATTAGTTTGGGGATTGATACAGGGCTATGGGGAGAGAGAGTGGGGCAGTGGGATTAGTTTGGGGATTGATACAGGGCTATGGGGAGAGAGTGCGGGGCAGTGGGATTAGTTTGGGGATTGATACAGGGCTATGGGGAGAGAGAGTGGGGCAGTGGGATTAGTTTGGGGATTGATACAGGGCTATGGGGAGAGAGAGCGGGGCAGTGGGATTAGTTTGGGGATCGATACAGGGCTATGGGGAGAGAGAGCGGGCAGTGGGATTAGTTTGGGGATCGATACAGGGCTATGGGGAGAGAGAGCGGGCAGTGGGATTAGTTTGGGGTTGATACAGGGCTATGGGGAGAGAGATGGGGCAGTGGGATTAGTTTGGGGATTGATACAGGGCTATGGGGAGAGAGAGTGGGGCAGTGGGATTAGTTTGGGGATTGATACAGGGCTATGGGGAGAGAGAGCGGGGCAGTGGGATTAGTTTGGGGATTGATACAGGGCTATGGGGAGAGAGAGAGGGGCTGTGGGATTAGTTTGGGGATTGATACAGGGCTATGGGAGAGAGAGTGGGGCAGTGGGATTAGTTTGGGGATTGATACAGGGCTATGGGGAGAGAGTGCGGGGCAGTGGGATTAGTTTGGGAGATTGATACAGGGCTATGGGGAGAGAGAGTGGGGCAGTGGGATTTGTTTGGGGATTGATACAGGGCTATGGGGAGAGAGAGTGCGGGCAGTGGGATTAGTTTGGGGATTGATACAGGGCTATGGGGAGAGGAGAGAGAGCGGGGCAGTGGGATTAGTTTGGGGATTGATACAGGGCTATGGGGAGAGAGAGCGGGGCAGTGGGATTAGTTTGGGGATTGATACAGGGCTATGGGAGAGAGAGCGGGGCAGTGGGATTAGTTTGGGGATTGATACAGGGCTATGGGAGAGAGAGTGGGGCAGTGGGATTAGTTTGGGGATTGATACAGGGCTATGGGAGAGAGAGTGGGGCAGTGGGATTAGTTTGGGGATTGATACAGGGCTATGGGGAGAGAGAGCGGGGCAGAGGGATTAGTTTGGGGATTGATACAGGGCTATGGGGCTAGAGAGAGTGGGGCAGTGGGATTAGTTTTGGGGTTGATACAGGGCTATGGGAGAGAGAGCGGGGCAGTGGGATGAGTTTGGGGATTGATACAGGGCTATGGGGAGAGAGAGTGGCAGTGGGATTAGTTTGGGGATTGATACAGGGCTATGGGAGAGAGAGCGGGGCAGTGGGATTAGTTTGGGGATTGATACAGGGCTATGGGGAGAGAGAGCGGGGCAGTGGGATTAGTTTGGGGATTGATACAGGGCTATGGGGAGAGAGAGCGCGGCAGTGGGATTAGTTTGGGGATTGATACAGGGCTATGGGGAGAGAGAGTCGGGGCAGTGGGATTAGTTTGGGGATTGATACAGGGCTATGGGGAGAGAGAGTGGGGCAGTGGGATTAGTTTGGGGATTGATACAGGGCTATGGGGAGAGAGAGTGGGGCAGTGGGATTAGTTGGGGATTGATACAGGGCTATGGGGAGAGAGAGCGGGCAGTGGGATTAGTTTGGGGATTGATACAGGGCTATGGGGAGAGAGAGCTGGGGCAGTGGGATTAGTTTGGGGATTGATACAGGGCTATGGGGAGAGAGAGCGGGCAGTGGGATTAGTTTGGGGATTGATACAGGGCTATGGGGAGAGAGTGCGGGGCAGTGGGATTAGTTTGGGGATTGATACGGGCTATGGGGAGAGAGAGTGGGGCAGTGGGATTAGTTTGGGGATGGATACAGGGCTATGGGGAGAGAGATGGGGCAGTGGGATTAGTTTGTGGAGTGATACAGGACTATGGGGAGAGAGAGTGGGACAGTGGGATTAGTTTGGGGATTGATACAGGGCTATGGGGAGAGAGCGGGGCAGTGGGATTAGTTTGGGGTTCATACAGGGCTATGGGGAGAGAGAGTGGGGCAGTGGGATTAGTTTGGGGATCTATACAGGGCTATGGGGAGAGAGAGTGGGGCAGTGGGATTAGTTTGGGGATTGATACAGGGCTATGGGGAGAGAGAGCGGGGCAGTGGGATTAGTTTGGGGATTGATACAGGGCTATGGGGAGAGAGGGGGCAGTGGGATTAGTTTGGGGATTGATACAGGGCTATGGGGAGAGAGAGAGGGGCAGTGGGATTAGTTTGGGGATTGATACAGGGCTATGGGGAGAGAGAGTGGGGCAGTGGGATTAGTTTGGGGATTGATACAGGGCTATGGGGAGAGAGAGTGGGGCAGTGGGATTAGTTTGGGGATTGATACAGGGCTATGGGGAGAGAGAGTGGGGCAGTGGGATTAGTTTGGGGATCGATACAGGGCTATGGGGAGAGAGAGTGGGGCAGTGGGATTAGTTTGGGGATTGATACAGGGCTATGGGGAGAGAGAGTGGGGCAGTGGGATTAGTTTGGGGATCGATACAGGGCTATGGGGAGAGAGAGTGGGGCAGTGGGATTAGTTTGGGGATTGATACAGGGCTATGGGGAGAGAGAGCGGGGCAGTGGGATTAGTTTGGGGATTGATACAGGGCTATGGGAGAGAGAGTGGGGCAGTGGGATTAGTTTGGGGATTGATACAGGGCTATGGGGAGAGAGAGCGGGGCAGTGGGATTAGTTTGGGGATTGATACAGGGCTATGGGGGAGAGAGTGGGGCAGTGGGATTAGTTTGGGGATTGATACAGGGCTATGGGGAGAGAGAGCGGGGCAGTGGGATTAGTTTGGGGATTGATACAGGGCTATGGGGAGAGAGAGCGGGGCAGTGGGATTAGTTTGGGGATTGATACAGGGCTATGGGGAGAGAGAGTGGGGCAGTGGGATTAGTTTGGGGATTGATACAGGGCTATGGGGAGAGAGAGCGGGGCAGTGGGATTAGTTTGGGGATTGATACAGGGCTATGGGAGAGAGAGTGGGGCAGTGGGATTAGTTTGGGGATTGATACAGGGCTATGGGGAGAGAGAGCGGGGCAGTGGGATTAGTTTGGGGATTGATACAGGGCTATGGGGAGAGAGAGTGGGGCAGTGGGATTAGTTTGGGGATTGATACAGGGCTATGGGGAGAGAGAGCGGGGCAGTGGGATTAGTTTGGGGATTGATACAGGGCTATGGGGAGAGAGAGTGGGGCAGTGGGATTAGTTTGGGGATTGATACAGGGCTATGGGGAGAGAGAGCGGGCAGTGGGATTAGTTTGGGGATTGATACAGGGCTATGGGGAGAGAGAGTGGGGCAGTGGGATTAGTTTGGGGATTGATACAGGGCTATGGGGAGAGAGAGAGGGGCAGTGGGATTAGTTTGGGGATTGATACAGGGCTATGGGGGAGAGAGTGGGGCAGTGGGATTAGTTTGGGGATTGATACAGGGCTATGGGGAGAGAGAGCGGGGCAGTGGGATTAGTTTGGGGATTGATACAGGGCTATGGGGAGAGAGAGCGGGCAGTGGGATTAGTTTGGGGATTGATACAGGGCTATGGGGAGAGAGAGCTGGGGCAGTGGGATTAGTTTGGGGATTGATACAGGGCTATGGGGAGAGAGTGGGGCAGTGGGATTAGTTTGGGGATTGATACAGGGCTATGGGGAGAGAGAGCTGGGGCAGTGGGATTAGTTTGGGGATTGATACAGGGCTATGGGAGAGAGAGTGGGGCAGTGGGATTAGTTTGGGGATTGATACAGGGCTATGGGGAGAGAGAGTGGGGCAGTGGGATTAGTTTGGGGATTGATACAGGGCTATGGGGAGAGAGAGCGGGGCAGTGGGATTAGTTTGGGGATTGATACAGGGCTATGGGGAGAGAGAGCGGGGCAGTGGGATTAGTTTGGGGATTGATACAGGGCTATGGGGAGAGAGAGTGGGGCAGTGGGATTAGTTTGGGGATTGATACAGGGCTATGGGGAGAGAGCGCGGGGCAGTGGGATTAGTTTGGGGATTGATACAGGGCTATGGGAGAGAGAGTGGGGCAGTGGGATTAGTTTGGGGATTGATACAGGGCTATGGGGAGAGAGAGCGGGGCAGTGGGATTAGTTTGGGGATTGATACAGGGCTATGGGGAGAGAGAGTGGGGCAGTGGGATTAGTTTGGGGATTGATACAGGGCTATGGGGAGAGAGAGCGGGGCAGTGGGATTAGTTTGGGGATTGATACAGGGCTATGGGGAGAGAGAGTGGGGCAGTGGGATTAGTTTGGGGATTGATACAGGGCTATGGGGAGAGAGAGCGGGGCAGTGGGATTAGTTTGGGGATCGATACAGGGCTATGGGGAGAGAGAGTGGGGCAGTGGGATTAGTTTGGGGATTGATACAGGGCTATGGGGAGAGAGATGGGGCAGTGGGATTAGTTTGGGGATTGATACAGGGCTATGGGGAGAGAGAGCTGGGCAGTGGGATTAGTTTGGGGATCGATACAGGGCTATGGGGAGAGAGCGCGGGGCAGTGGGATTAGTTTGGGGATTGATACAGGGCTATGGGGAGAGAGTGTGGGGCAGTGGGATTAGTTTGGGGATTGATACAGGGCTATGGGGAGAGAGAGCGGGGCAGTGGGATTAGTTTGGGGATTGATACAGGGCTATGGGAGAGAGAGTGGGGCAGTGGGATTAGTTTGGGGTTGATACAGGGCTATGGGGAGAGAGAGCGGGGCAGTGGGATTAGTTTGGGGATTGATACAGGGCTATGGGGAGAGAGAGAGGGGCAGTGGGATTAGTTTGGGGATTGATACAGGGCTATGGGGAGAGAGAGCGGGGCAGTGGGATTAGTTTGGGGATTGATACAGGGCTATGGGGAGAGAGAGCGGGGCAGTGGGATTAGTTTGGGGATTGATACAGGGCTATGGGGAGAGAGAGTGGGGCAGTGGGATTAGTTTGGGGATTGATACAGGGCTATGGGGAGAGAGAGAGGGGCAGTGGGATTAGTTTGGGGATTGATACAGGGCTATGGGAGAGAGAGTGGGGCAGTGGGATTAGTTTGGGGATTGATACAGGGCTATGGGGAGAGAGAGCGGGCAGTGGGATTAGTTTGGGGATTGATACAGGGCTATGGGGAGAGAGAGTGGGGCAGTGGGATTAGTTTGGGGATCGATACAGGGCTATGGGGAGAGAGCGGGGCAGTGGGATTAGTTTGGGGATTGATACAGGGCTATGGGGAGAGAGAGCGGGGCCAGTGGGATTAGTTTGGGGATTGATACAGGGCTATGGGGAGAGAGAGTGGGGCCGTGGGATTAGTTTGGGGATTGATACAGGGCTATGGGGAGAGAGAGTGGGGCAGTGGGATTAGTTTGGGAATTGATACAGGGCTATGGGGAGAGAGATGGGGCAGTGGGATTAGTTTCGGGATTGATACAGGGCTATGGGGAGAGAGAGTGGGGCAGTGGGATTAGTTTGGGGATCGATACAGGGCTATGGGGAGAGAGCGTGGGGCAGTGGGATTAGTTTGGGGATCGATACAGGGCTATGGGGAGAGAGAGTGGGGCAGTGGGATTAGTTTGGGGATTGATACAGGGCTATGGGGAGAGAGAGTGGGGCAGTGGGATTAGTTTGGGGATTGATACAGGGCTATGGGGAGAGAGAGCGGGCAGTGGGATTAGTTTGGGGATTGATACAGGGCTATGGGAGAGAGAGTGGGGCAGTGGGATTAGTTTGGGGATTGATACAGGGCTATGGGGAGAGAGAGCGGGGCAGTGGGATTAGTTTGGGGATTGATACAGGGCTATGGGGAGAGAGAGCGGGGCAGTGGGATTAGTTTGGGGATTGATACAGGGCTATGGGGAGAGAGAGCGGGGCAGTGGGATTAGTTTGGGGATTGATACAGGGCTATGGGGAGAGAGAGCGGGGCAGTGGGATTAGTTTGGGGATTGATACAGGGCTATGGGGAGAGAGTGCGGGGCAGTGGGATTAGTTTGGGGATTGATACAGGGCTATGGGGAGAGAGAGTGGGGCAGTGGGATTAGTTTGGGGATTGATACAGGGCTATGGGAGAGAGAGTGGGGCAGTGGGATTAGTTTGGGGATTGATACAGGGCTATGGGGAGAGAGAGCGGGGCAGTGGGATTAGTTTGGGGATTGATACAGGGCTATGGGGAGAGAGAGTGGGGCAGTGGGATTAGTTTGGGGATTGATACAGGGCTATGGGGAGAGAGAGCGGGCAGTGGGATTAGTTTGGGGATTGATACAGGGCTATGGGGAGAGAGAGTGGGGCAGTGGGATTAGTTTTGGGGATTGATACAGGGCTATGGGGAGAGAGAGCGGGGCAGTGGGATTAGTTTGGGGATTGATACAGGGCTATGGGGAGAGAGAGCGGGGCAGTGGGATTAGTTTGGGGATTGATACAGGGCTATGGGGAGAGAGTGGGGCATTGGGATTAGTTTGGGGATTGATACAGGGCTATGGGGAGAGAGAGCGGGGCAGTGGGATTAGTTTGGGGATTGATACAGGGCTATGGGGAGAGAGACGGGGCAGTGGGATTAGTTTGGGGATTGATACAGGGCTATGGGGAGAGAGAGCGGGGCAGTGGGATTAGTTTGGGGATTGATACAGGGCTATGGGGAGAGAGAGTGGGGCACTGGGATTAGTTTGGGGATTGATACAGGGCTATGGGGAGAGAGAGCGGGGCACTGGGATTAGTTTGGGGATTGATACAGGGCTATGGGGAGAGAGAGGGGCATTGGGATTAGTTTGGGGATTGATACAGGGCTATGGGGAGAGAGAGCGGGGCAGTGGGATTAGTTTGGGGATTGATACAGGGCTATGGGGAGAGAGAGCGGGGCAGTGGGATTAGTTTGGGGATTGATACAGGGCTATGGGGAGAGAGAGCGGGGCAGTGGGATTAGTTTGGGGATTGATACAGGGCTATGGGGAGAGAGATGGGGCAGTGGGATTAGTTTGGGGATTGATACAGGGCTATGGGGAGAGAGAGCGGGGCAGTGGGATTAGTTTGGGGATTGATACAGGGCTATGGGGAGAGAGAGCGGGCAGTGGGATTAGTTTGGGGATTGATACAGGGCTATGGGGAGAGAGAGCGGGGCAGTGGGATTAGTTTGGGGATTGATACAGGGCTATGGGGAGAGAGAGTGGGGCACTGGGATTAGTTTGGGGATTGACACAGGGCTATGGGGAGATAGAGTGGAGCATTGGGATTAGTTTGGGGATTGATACAGGGCTATGGGGAGAGAGAGCGGGCAGTGGGATTAGTTTGGGGAGTGATACAGGGCTATGGGGCGAGAGAGTGGGGCAGTGGGATTAGTTTTGGGGTTGATACAGGACTATGGGGAGAGAGAGCGGGGCAGTGGGATCAGTTTGTGGATTAATACAGGGCTATGGGGAGAGAGAGCGGGGCTGTGGGATTTGTTTGGGGATTGATACAGGGCTATGGGGAGAGAGAGCGGGGCAGTGGGATGAGTTTGGGGATTGATACAGGGCTATGGGGAGAGAGAGCGGGGCAGTGGGATGAGTTTGGGGATTGATACAGGGCTATGGGGAGAGAGAGTGGGGTAGTGGGATTAGTTTGGGGATTGATACAGGGCTATGGGGAGAGAGAGCGGGGCAGTGGGATTAGTTTGGGGATTGATACAGGGCTATGGGGAGAGAGAGCTGGGCAGTGGGATTAGTTTGGGGATTGATACAGGGCTATGGGGAGAGAGATCGGGGCAGTGGGATTAGTTTGGGGAGTGATACAGGGCTATGGGGAGAGAGAGCGGGCAGTGGGATTAGTTTGGGGATTGATACAGGGCTATGGGGAGAGAGAGCGGGCAGTGGGATTAGTTTGGGGATTGATACAGGGCTATGGGGAGAGAGAGTGGGGCAGTGGGATTAGTTTGGGGATTGAAACAGGGTTATGGGGAGAGAGAGTGGGGCAGTGGGATTAGTTTGGGGATTGATACAGGACTATGGGGAGAGAGAGTGGGACAGTGGGATTAGTTTGGGGATTGATACAGGGCTATGGGGAGAGAGATCGGGGCAGTGGGATTAGTTTGTGGAGTGATACAGGGCTATGGGAGAGAGAGTGGGGCAGTGGGATTAGTTTGGGGATTGATACAGGGCTATGGGGAGAGAGAGCGGGGCAGTGGGATTAGTTTGGGGATTGATACAGGGCTATGGGGAGAGATAGTGGGGCAGTGGGATTAGTTTGGGGATTGATACAGGGCTGTGGGGAGAGAGAGTGGGGCAGTGGGATTAGTTTCGGGATCGATACAGGGCTATGGGGAGAGAGAGCGGGGCAGTGGGATTAGTTTGAGGATTGATACAGGGCTATGGGGAGAGAGAGTGGGGCATTGGGATTAGTTTGGGGATTGATACAGGGCTATGGGGAGAGAGAGTGGGGCAGTGGGATTAGTTTGGGGATTGATACAGGGCTATGGGGAGAGAGTGTGGGGCAGTGGGATTAGTTTTGGGGTTGAGACAGGGCTATGGGGAGAGAGTGGGGCATTGGGATTAGTTTGGGGATTGATTCAGGGCTATGGGGAGAGAGAGAGGGGCAGTGGGATTAGTTTGGGAATTGATACAGGGCTATGGGGAGAGAGAGTGGGGCAGTGGGATTAGTTTGGGGGTTGATACAGGGCTATGGGGAGAGAGAGTGGGGCAGTGGGATTAGTTTGGGGATTGATACAGGGCTATGGGGAGAGAGAGTGGGGCAGTGGGATTAGTTTGGGGATTGATACAGGGCTATGGGGAGAGAGAGCGGGGCAGTGGGATGAGTTTGGGGATTGATACAGGGCTATGGGGAGAGAGAGTGGGGCAGTGGGATTAGTTTGGGGATTGATACAGGGCTATGGGGAGAGAGAGCGGGGCAGTGGGATTAGTTTGGGGATCGATACAGGGCTATGGGGAGAGAGAGTGGGGCAGTGGGATTAGTTTGGGGTTCATACAGGGCTATGGGGAGAGAGTGTGGGCAGTGGGATTAGTTTGGGGATCGATACAGGGCTATGGGGAGAGAGAGTGGGGCAGTGGGATTAGTTTGGGGATTGATACAGGGCTATGGGGAGAGAGAGTGGGGCAGTGGGATTAGTTTGGGGATTGATACAGGGCTATGGGGAGAGAGAGCGGGGCACTGGGATTAGTTTGGGGGTTGATACAGGGCAATGGGGAGAGAGTGGGGCATTGGGATTAGTTTGGAGATTGATACAGGGCTATGGGGAGAGAGAGTGGGGCAGTGGGATTAGTTTGGGGATTGATACAGGGCTATGGGGAGAGAGAGTGGGGCAGTGGGATTAGTTTGGGGATTGATACAGGGCTATGGGGAGAGAGAGCGGGGCAGTGGGATTAGTTTGGGGATTGATACAGGGCTATGGGGAGAGAGTGTGGGGCAGTGGGATTAGTTTTGGGGTTGAGACAGGGCTATGGGGAGAGAGAGCGGGGCAGTGGGATTAGTTTGGGGATTGTCACAGGGCAATGGGGAGAGAGAGCGGGGCAGTGGGATTAGTTTGGGGATTGATACAGGGCTATGGGGAGAGAGAGCGGGGCACTGGGATTAGTTTCGGGATTGATACAGGGCTATGGGGAGAGAGTGGGGCATTGGGATTAGTTTGGGGATTGATACAGGGCTATGGGGAGAGAGAGCGGGGCAGTGGGATTAGTTTGGGGATTGATACAGGGCTATGGGGAGAGAGATTGGGCAGTGGGATTAGTTTGGGGATTGATACAGGGCTATGGGGAGAGAAAGTGGGGCAGTGGGATTAGTTTGGGGATTGATACAGGGCTATGGGGAGAGAGTGTGGGGCAGTGGGATTAGTTTGGGGATTGATACAGGGCTATGGGGAGAGAGAGTGGGGCAGTGGGATTAGTTTGGGGATCGATACAGGGCTATGGGGAGAGAGAGCGGGGCAGTGGGATTAGTTTGGGGATTGATACAGGGCTATGGGGAGAGAGAGTGGGGCAGTGGGATTAGTTTGGGGATTGATACAGGGCTATGGGGAGAGAGTGTGGGGCAGTGGGATTAGTTTGGGGATTGATACAGGGCTATGGGGAGAGAGAGTGGGGCAGTGGGATTAGTTTGGGGATCGATACAGGGCTATGGGGAGAGAGAGCGGGGGCTGTGGGATTAGTTTGGGTGTTGATACAGGGCTATGGGGAGAGAGAGCGGGGCAGTGGGATGAGTTGGGGATTGATACAGGGCTATGGGGAGAGAGAGTGCGGTAGTGGGATTAGTTTGGGGATTGATACAGGGCTATGGGGAGAGAGAGGGGGGCAGTGGGATTAGTTTGGGGATTGATACAGGGCTATGGGAGAGAGAGTGGGGCAGTGGGATTAGTTTGGGGATTGATACAGGGCTATGGGAGAGAGAGTGGGGCAGTGGGATTAGTTTGGGTATGGATACAGGGCTATGGGGAGAGAGATGGGGCAGTGGGATTAGTTTGTGGAGTGATACAGGGCTATGGGGAGAGAGAGTGGGACAGTGGGATTAGTTTGGGGATTGATACAGGGCTATGGGGAGAGAGAGCGGGGCAGTGGGATTAGTTTGGGGATTGATACAGGGCTATGGGGAGAGAGAGTGGGGCAGTGGGATTAGTTTGGGGATTGATACAGGGCTATGGGGAGAGAGAGTGGGGCAGTGGGATTAGTTTGGGGATCGATACAGGGCTATGGGCAGAGAGAGCGGGGGCTGTGGGATTAGTTTGGGGGTTGATACAGGGCTATGGGGAGAGAGAGTGGGGCATTGGGATTAGTTTGGGGATTGATACAGGGCTATGGGGAGAGAGAGCGGGCAGTGGGATTAGTTTGGGGATTGATACAGGGCTATGGGGAGAGAGAGTGGGGCAGTGGGATTAGTTTTGGGGTTGAGACAGGGCTATGGGGAGAGAGAGCGGGGCAGTGGGATTAGTTTGGGGATTGACACAGGGCTATGGGAGAGAGAGTGGGGCAGTGGGATTAGTTTGGGGATTGATACAGGGCTATGAGAGAGAGAGTGGGGCAGTGGGATTAGTTTGGGGATTGATACAGGGCTATGGGGAGAGAGAGCGGGGCAGTGGGATTAGTTTGGGGATTGATACAGGGCTATGGGGAGAGAGAGCGGGGCACTGGGATTAGTTTGGGGATTGATACAGGGCTATGGGGAGAGAGAGCGGGGCAGTGGGATTAGTTTGGGTGTTGATACAGGGCTATGGGGAGAGAGAGCGGGGCAGTGGGATTAGTTTGGGTATTGATACAGGGCTATGGGGAGAGAGAGCGGGGCAGTGGGATGAGTTTGGGGATTGATACAGGGCTATGGGGAGAGAGAGTGCGGGCAGTGGGATTAGTTTGGGGATTGATACAGGGCTATGGGGAGAGAGCGGGCAGTGGGATTAGTTTGGGGATTGATACAGGGCTATGGGAGAGAGAGTGGGGCAGTGGGATTAGTTTGGGGATTGATACAGGGCTATGGGGAGAGAGAGGGGGGCAGTGGGATTAGTTTGGGGATTGATACAGGGCTATGGGGAGAGAGAGTGGGGCAGTGGGATTAGTTTGGGGATGGATACAGGGCTATGGGGAGAGAGATGGGGCAGTGGGATTAGTTTGTGGAGTGATACAGGGCTATGGGGAGAGAGAGTGGGACAGTGGGATTAGTTTGGGGATTGATACAGGGCTATGGGGAGAGAGCGGGGCAGTGGGATTAGTTTGGGGTTTCATACAGGGCTATGGGGAGAGAGTGGGGCAGTGGGATTAGTTTGGGGATCAATACAGGGCTATGGGGAGAGAGAGTGGGGCAGTGGGATTAGTTTGGGTGTTGATACAGGGCTATGGGGAGGGAGAGCGGGGCAGTGGGATTAGTTTGGGTATTGATACAGGGCTATGGGGAGAGAGAGCGGGGCAGTGGGATTAGTTTGGGGATCGATACAGGGCTATGGGGAGAGAGAGCGGGGCTGTGGGATTAGTTTGGGGGTTGATACAGGGCTATGGGGAGAGAGAGTGGGGCAGTGGGATTAGTTTCGGGATTGATACAGGGCTATGGGGAGAGAGAGTGGGGCAGTGGGATTAGTTTGGGGATTGATACAGGGCTATGGGGAGAGAGAGTGGGGCAGTGGGATTAGTTTGGGGATCGATACAGGGCTATGGGGAGAGAGTGGGGCAGTGGGATTAGTTTGGGGGTTCATACAGGGCTATGGGGAGAGAGTGGGGCAGTGGGATTAGTTTGGGGATCAATACAGGGCTATGGGAGAGAGAGTGGGGCAGTGGGATTAGTTTGGGGATTGATACAGGGCTATGGGAGAGAGAGCGGGGCAGTGGGATTAGTTTGGGGATCGATACAGGGCTATGGGGAGAGAGAGTGGGGCAGTGGGATTAGTTTGGGGATCGATACAGGGCTATGGGGAGAGAGAGCGGCGGCTGTGGGATTAGTTTGGGGATTGATACAGGGCTATGGGGAGAGAGAGTGGGGCATTGGGATTAGTTTGGGGATTGATACAGGGCTATGGGAGAGAGAGCGGGGCAGTGGGATTAGTTTGGGGATTGATACAGGGCTATGGGAGAGAGAGCGGGGCAGTGGGATTAGTTTGGGGATTGATACAGGGCTGTAGGGAGAGAGTGGGGCAGTGGGATTAGTTTGGGGATTGATACAGGGCTATGGGGAGAGAGAGCGGGGCAGTGGGATTAGTTTGGGGATTGATACAGGGCTATGGGAGAGAGAGCGGGGCAGTGGGATTAGTTTGGGGATTGAAACAGGGCTATGGGGAGAGAGCGGGGCAGTGGGATTAGTTTGGGGATTGATACAGGGCTATGGGAGAGAGAGTGGGGCAGTGGGATTTGTTTGGGGATTGATAGAGGGCTATGGGGAGAGAGAGCGGGCAGTGGGATTAGTTTGGGGATTGATACAGGGCTATGGGGAGAGAGAGTGGGCAGTGGGATTAGTTTGGGGATGGATACAGGGCTATGGGAGAGAGAGTGGGGCAGTGGGATTAGTTTGGGGATCGATACAGGGCTATGGGGAGAGAGAGCGGGGCAGTGGGATTAGTTTGGGGATTGATACAGGGCTATGGGGAGAGAGAGTGGGGCAGTGGGATTAGTTTTGGGGTTGATACCGGGCTATGGGGAGTGAGATGGGGCAGTGGGATTAATTTGGGCATTGACACAGGGCTATGGGGAGAGAGAGTGGGGCAGTGGGATTAGTTTGGGGATTGATACAGGGCTATGGGGAGAGAGAGCGGGGCACTGGGATTAGTTTGGGGATTGATACAGGGCTATGGGGAGAGAGCGGGGCACTGGGATTAGTTTGGGGATTGATACAGGGCTATGGGGAGAGAGTGGGGCATTGGGATTAGTTTGGGGATTGATACAGGGCTATGGGGAGAGAGAGTGGGGCAGTGGGATTAGTTTGGGGATTGATACAGGGCTATGGGGAGAGAGAGCGGGCAGTGGGATTAGTTTGGGGATTGATACAGGGCTATGGGGAGAGAGAGTTGGGCAGTGGGATTAGTTTGGGGATTGATACAGGGCTATGGGAGAGAGAGCGGGGCAGTGGGATTAGTTTGGGGATTGATACAGGGCTATGGGGAGAGAGAGCGGGGCAGTGGGATTAGTTTGGGGATTGACACAGGGCTATGGGGAGAGAGAGTGGGGCAGTGGGATTAGTTTGGGGATTGATACAGGGCTATGGGGAGAGAGCGCGGGGCACTGGGATTAGTTTGGGGGTTGATAGAGGGCTATGGGGAGAGAGAGTGGGGCGGTGGGATTAGTTTGGGGATTGATACAGGGCTGTGGGGAGAGAGCGCGGGGCACTGGGATTAGTTTGGGGGTTGATCGAGGGCTATGGGGAGAGAGATTGGGGCGGTGCGATTAGTTTGGGGATTGATACAGGGCTATGGGAGAGAGAGCGGGGCAGTGGGATTAGTTTGGGGATTGAAACAGGGCTATGGGGAGAGAGAGTGGGCAGTGGGATTAGTTTGGGGATTGAAACAGGGTTATGGGGAGAGAGCGGGGCAGTGGGATTAGTTTGGGGATTGATACAGGGCTATGGGAGAGAGAGTGGGGCAGTGGGATTAGTTTGGGGATTGATACAGGGCTATGGGAGAGAGAGTGGGGCAGTGGGATTAGTTTGGGGATTGATACAGGGCTATGGGGAGAGAGAGCGGGGCAGTGGGATTAGTTTGGGGATTGATACAGGGCTATGGGGAAAGAGAGCGGGGCAGTGGGATTAGTTTGGGGATTGATACAGGGCTATGGGGAGAGAGAGTGGGGCAGTGGGATTAGTTGGGGATTGATACAGGGCTATGGGAGAGAGAGCGGGGCAGTGGGATTAGTTTGGGGATTGATACAGGGCTATGGGGAGAGAGAGTGGAGCATTGGGATTAGTTTGGGGATTGACACAGGGCTATGGGGAGAGAGAGTGGAGCATTGGGATTAGTTTGGGGATTGATACTGGGCTATGGGGAGAGAGAGCGGGGCCGTGGGATTAGTTTGGGGAGTGATACAGGGCTATGGGAGAGAGAGTGGGGCAGTGGGATTAGTTTTGGGGTTGATACAGGACTATGGGGAGAGAGAGCGGGGCAGTGGGATCAGTTTGTGGATTAATACAGGGCTATGGGGAGAGAGAGCGGGGGCTGTGGGATTTGTTTGGGTGTTGATACAGGGCAATGGGGAGAGAGAGCGGGGCAGTGGGATGAGTTTGGGGATTGATACAGGGCTATGGGGAGAGAGAGCGGGGCAGTGGGATGAGTTTGGGGATTGATACAGGGCTATGGGGAGAGAGAGTGCGGTAGTGGGATTAGTTTGGGGATTGATACAGGGCTATGGGGAGAGAGAGTGGGCAGTGGGATTAGTTTGGGGATTGATACAGGGCTATGGGAGAGAGAGTGGGCAGTGGGATTAGTTTGGGTGTTGATACAGGGCTATGGGGAGGGAGAGCGGGGCAGTGGGATTAGTTTGGGTATTGATACAGGGCTATGGGGAGAGAGAGCGGGCAGTGGGATTAGTTTGAGGATCGATACAGGGCTATGGGGAGAGAGAGCGGGGGCTGTGGGATTAGTTTGGGGGTTGATACAGGGCTATGGGAGAGAGAGTGGGGCAGTGGGATTAGTTTCGGGATTGATACAGGGCTATGGGAGAGAGAGTGGGGCAGTGGGATTAGTTTGGGGATTGACACAGGGCTATGGGGAGAGAGAGTGGGGCAGTGGGATTAGTTTCGGGATCGATACAGGGCTATGGGGAGAGAGAGTGGGGCAGTGGGATTAGTTTGGGGATTGATACAGGGCTATGGGGAGAGAGAGTGGGGCAGTGGGATTAGTTTGGGGATCGATACAGGGCTATGGGAGAGAGTGGGGCAGTGGGATTAGTTTGGGGGTTCATACAGGGCTATGGGGAGAGAGTGGGGCAGTGGGATTAGTTTGGGGATTGATACAGGGCTATGGGGAGAGAGAGTGGGCAGTGGGATTAGTTTGGGATTGATACAGAGCTATGGGGAGAGAGAGCGGGCAGTGGGATTAGTTTGGGGATCGATACAGGGCTATGGGGAGAGAGAGTGGGGCAGTGGGATTAGTTTGGGGATTGATACAGGGCTATGGGGAGAGAGAGCGGCGGCTGTGGGATTAGTTTGGGGGTTGATACAGGGCTATGGGGAGAGAGAGTGGGGCATTGGGATTAGTTTGGGGATTGATACAGGGCTATGGGAGAGAGAGCGGGGCAGTGGGATTAGTTTGGGGATTGATACAGGGCTATGGGGAGAGAGAGCGGGGCAGTGGGATTAGTTTGGGGATTGATACAGGGCTGTAGGGAGAGAGTGGGGCAGTGGGATTAGTTTGGGGATTGATACAGGGCTATGGGGAGAGAGAGAGGGGCAGTGGGATTAGTTTGGGGATTGATACAGGGCTATGGGGAGAGAGAGCGGGGCATTGGGATTAGTTTGGGGATTGAAACAGGGCTATGGGGAGAGAGAGCGGGCAGTGGGATTAGTTTGGGGATTGATACAGGGCTATGGGGAGAGAGAGTGGGGCAGTGGGATTTGTTTGGGGATTGATAGAGGGCTATGGGGAGAGAGAGCGGGCAGTGGGATTAGTTTGGGGATTGATACAGGGCTATGGGGAGAGAGAGTGGGGCAGTGGGATTAGTTTGGGGATTGATACAGGGCTATGGGAGAGAGAGTGGGGCAGTGGGATTAGTTTGGGGATCGATACAGGGCTATGGGGAGAGAGAGCGGGGCAGTGGGATTAGTTTGGGGATTGATACAGGGCTATGGGAGAGAGAGTGGGGCAGTGGGATTAGTTTTGGGGTTGATACCGGGCTATGGGGAGTGAGATGGGGCAGTGGGATTAATTTGGGCATTGACACAGGGCTATGGGAGAGAGAGTGGGGCAGTGGGATTAGTTTGGGGATTGATACAGGGCTATGGGGAGAGAGAGCGGGCAGTGGGATTAGTTTGGGGATTGATACAGGGCTATGGGGAGAGAGCGGGGCACTGGGATTAGTTTGGGGAGAGAGTGGGGCATTGGGATTAGTTTGGGGATTGATACAGGGCTATGGGGAGAGAGAGCGGGGCAGTGGGATTAGTTTGGGGATTGATACAGGGCTATGGGGAGAGAGAGTTGGGCAGTGGGATTAGTTTGGGGATTGATACAGGGCTATGGGAGAGAGAGCGGGGCAGTGGGATTAGTTTGGGGATTGATACAGGGCTATGGGGAGAGAGAGCGGGGCAGTGGGATTAGTTTGGGGATTGACACAGGGCTATGGGGAGAGAGAGTGCGGCAGTGGGATTAGTTTGGGGATTGATACAGGGCTATGGGGAGAGAGCGCGGGGCACTGGGATTAGTTTGGGGGTTGATAGAGGGCTATGGGGAGAGAGATTGGGGCGGTGGGATTAGTTTGGGGATTGATACAGGGCTGTGGGGAGAGAGCGCGGGGCACTGGGATTAGTTTGGGGGTTGATCGAGGGCTATGGGGAGAGAGATTGGGGCGGTGCGATTAGTTTGGGGATTGATACAGGGCTATGGGGAGAGAGAGCGGGGCAGTGGGATTAGTTTGGGGATTGAAACAGGGCTATGGGGAGAGAGAGTGGCAGTGGGATTAGTTTGGGGATTGAAACAGGGTTATGGGGAGAGAGCGGGGCAGTGGGATTAGTTTGGGGATCGATACAGGGCTATGGGGAGAGAGAGTGGGGCAGTGGGATTAGTTTGGGGATTGATACAGGGCTATGGGAGAGAGAGTGGGGGCAGTGGGATTAGTTTGGGGATTGATACAGGGCAATGGGGAGAGAGAGCGGGCAGTGGGATTAGTTTGGGGATTGATACAGGGCTATGGGGAAAGAGAGCGGGGCAGTGGGATTAGTTTGGGGATTGATACAGGGCTATGGGAGAGAGAGTGGGGCAGTGGGATTAGTTTGGGGATCGATATAGGGCTATGGGGAGAGAGAGCGGGGGCTGTGGGATTAGTTTGGGGATTGATACAGGGCTATGGGGAGAGAGAGTGGGGCACTGGGATTAGTTTGGGGATTGACACAGGGCTATGGGGAGAGAGAGTGGAGCATTGGGATTAGTTTGGGGATTGATACTGGGCTATGGGGAGAGAGAGCGGGGCCGTGGGATTAGTTTGGGGAGTGATACAGGGCTATGGGGAGAGAGAGGGGCAGTGGGATTAGTTTTGGGGTTGATACAGGACTATGGGGAGAGAGAGCGGGGCAGTGGGATCAGTTTGTGGATTAATACAGGGCTATGGGGAGAGAGAGCGGGGGCTGTGGGATTTGTTTGGGTGTTGATACAGGGCAATGGGGAGAGAGCGGGGGCAGTGGGATGAGTTTGGGGATTGATACAGGGCTATGGGGAGAGAGAGCGGGGCAGTGGGATGAGTTTGGGGATTGATACAGGGCTATGGGGAGAGAGAGTGCGGCAGTGGGATTAGTTTGGGGATTGATACAGGGCTATGGGGAGAGAGAGTGGGGCAGTGGGATTAGTTTGGGGATTGATACAGGGCTATGGGGAGAGAGAGTGGGGCAGTGGGATTAGTTTGGGGATGGATACAGGGCTATGGGGAGAGAGATGGGGCAGTGGGATTAGTTTGTGGAGTGATACAGGGCTATGGGGAGAGAGAGTGGGACAGTGGGATTAGTTTGGGGATTGATACAGGGCTATGGGGAGAGAGGGTGGGGCAGTGGGATTAGTTTTGGGGTTCAGACTGGGCTATGGGGAGAGAGTGGGGCATTGGGATTAGTTTGGGGATTGATACAGGGCTATGGGGAGAGAGATGGGGCAGTGGGATTAGTTTGGGAATTGATACAGGGCTATGGGGAGAGAGAGTGGGGCAGTGGGATTAGTTTTGGGGTTGATACAGGGCTATGGGGAGAGAGTGGGGCAGTGGGATTAGTTTGGGGATTGATACAGGGCTATGGGGAGAGAGAGTGGGCAGTGGGATTAGTTTGGGGATTGATACAGGGCTATGGGAGAGAGAGCGGGGCAGTGGGATGAGTTTGGGGATCGATACAGGGCTATGGGGAGAGAGAGTGGGCAGTGGGATTATTTTGGGGATTGATACAGGGCTATGGGGAGAGAGAGTGGGCAGTGGGATTAGTTTGGGGATTGATACAGGGCTATGGGAGAGAGAGTGGGGCAGTGGGATTAGTTTGGGGGTTCATACAGGGCTATGGGGAGAGAGTGGGGCAGTGGGATTAGTTTGGGGATAGATACAGGGCTATGGGGAGAGAGAGTGGGCAGTGGGATTAGTTTGGGGATTGATACAGGGCTATGGGGAGAGAGAGTGGGCAGTGGGATTAGTTTGGGGATCGATACAGGGCTATGGGGAGAGAGAGCGGGGGCTGTGGGATTAGTTTGGGGGTTGATACAGGGCAATGGGGAGAGAGTGGGGCATTGGGATTAGTTTGGAGATTGATACAGGGCTATGGGGAGAGAGAGTGGGGCAGTGGGATTAGTTTGGGGATTGATACAGGGCTATGGGGAGAGAGAGTGGGGCAGTGGGATTAGTTTGGGGATTGATACAGGGCTATGGGAGAGAGAGCGGGGCAGTGGGATTAGTTTGGGGATTGATACAGGGCTATGGGGAGAGAGTGTGGGGCAGTGGGATTAGTTTTGGGGTTGAGACAGGGCTATGGGGAGAGAGAGCGGGGCAGTGGGATTAGTTTGGGGATTGTCACAGGGCAATGGGGAGAGAGAGCGGGGCAGTGGGATTAGTTTGGGGATTGATACAGGGCTATGGGGAGAGAGAGCGGGGCACTGGGATTAGTTTCGGGATTGATACAGGGCTATGGGGAGAGAGTGGGGCATTGGGATTAGTTTGGGGATTGATACAGGGCTATGGGGAGAGAGAGCGGGCAGTGGGATTAGTTTGGGGATTGATACAGGGCTATGGGGAGAGAGATTGGGCAGTGGGATTAGTTTGGGGATTGATACAGGGCTCTGGGGAGAGAAAGTGGGGCAGTGGGATTAGTTTGGGGATTGATACAGGGCTATGGGGAGAGAGTGTGGGGCAGTGGGATTAGTTTGGGGATTGATACAGGGCTATGGGAGAGAGAGTGGGGCAGTGGGATTAGTTTGGGGATCGATACAGGGCTATGGGGAGAGAGTGGGGCAGTGGGATTAGTTTGTGGGTTCATACAGGGCTATGGGGAGAGAGTAGGGCAGTGGGATTAGTTTGGGGATCAATACAGGGCTTTGGGGAGAGAGAGTGGGGCAGTGGGATTAGTTTGGGGATTGATACAGGGCTATGGGAGAGAGAGCGGGGCAGTGGGATTAGTTTGGGGATTGATACAGGGCTATGGGGAGAGAGAGTGGGGCAGTGGGATTAGTTTTGGGATCGATACAGGGCTATGGGAGAGAGAGTGGGGCAGTGGGATTAGTTTGGGGATTGATACAGGGCTATGGGGAGAGAGAGTGGGGCAGTGGGATTAGTTTGGGGATTGATACAGGGCTATGGGGAGAGAGTGTGGGGCAGTGGGATTAGTTTGGGGATTGATACAGGGCTATGGGAGAGAGAGTGGGGCAGTGGGATTAGTTTGGGGATCGATACAGGGCTATGGGGAGAGAGAGCGGGGGCTGTGGGATTAGTTTGGGTGTTGATACAGGGCTATGGGGAGAGAGAGCGGGGCAGTGGGATGAGTTGGGGATTGATACAGGGCTATGGGGAGAGAGAGTGCGGTAGTGGGATTAGTTTGGGGATTGATACAGGGCTATGGGGAGAGAGAGTGGGGCAGTGGGATTAGTTGGGGATTGATACAGGGCTATGGGAGAGAGAGTGGGGCAGTGGGATTAGTTTGGGGATTGATACAGGGCTATGGGAGAGAGAGTGGGGCAGTGGGATTAGTTTGGGTATGGATACAGGGCTATGGGGAGAGAGATGGGGCAGTGGGATTAGTTTGTGGAGTGATACAGGACTATGGGGAGAGAGAGTGGGACAGTGGGATTAGTTTGGGGATTGATACAGGGCTATGGGGAGAGAGCGGGCAGTGGGATTAGTTTGGGGATTGATACAGGGCTATGGGGAGAGAGAGTGGGCAGTGGGATTAGTTTGGGGATTGATACAGGGCTATTGGGAGAGAGAGTGGGGCAGTGGGATTAGTTTGGGGATCGATACAGGGCTATGGGCAGAGAGAGCGGGGGCTGTGGGATTAGTTTGGGGATTGATACAGGGCTATGGGGAGAGAGTGGGGCATTGGGATTAGTTTGGGGATTGATACAGGGCTATGGGGAGAGAGAGCCGGGCAGTGGGATTAGTTTGGGGATTGATACAGGGCTATGGGGAGAGAGAGTGGGGCAGTGGGATTAGTTTTGGGGTTGAGACAGGGCTATGGGGAGAGAGAGCGGGGCAGTGGGATTAGTTTGGGGATTGACACAGGGCTATGGGGAGAGAGTGGGGCAGTGGGATTAGTTTGGGGATTGATACAGGGCTATGAGGAGAGAGTGGGGCATTGGGATTAGTTTGGGGATTGATACAGGGCTATGGGGAGAGAGCGGGGCACTGGGATTAGTTTGGGGATTGATACAGGGCTATGGGGAGAGAGAGCGGGGGCTGTGGGATTAGTTTGGGTGTTGATACAGGGCTATGGGGAGAGAGCGGGGGCAGTGGGATGAGTTTGGGGATTGATACAGGGCTATGGGGAGAGAGAGTGCGGCAGTGGGATTAATTTGGGGATTGATACAGGGCTATGGGGAGAGAGAGCGGGGCAGTGGGATTAGTTTGGGGATTGATACAGGGCTATGGGAGAGAGAGTGGGGCAGTGGGATTAGTTTGGGGATGGATACAGGGCTATGGGGAGAGAGATGGGGCAGTGGGATTAGTTTGTGGAGTGATACAGGACTATGGGGAGAGAGAGTGGGACAGTGGGATTAGTTTGGGGATTGATACAGGGCTATGGGGAGAGAGCGGGGCAGTGGGATTAGTTTGGGGTTTCATACAGGGCTATGGGGAGAGAGTGGGGCAGTGGGATTAGTTTGGGGATCAATACAGGGCTATGGGGAGTGAGAGTGGGGCAGTGGGATTAGTTTGGGTGTTGATACAGGGCTATGGGGAGGGAGAGCGGGGCAGTGGGATTAGTTTGGGTATTGATACAGGGCTATGGGGAGAGAGAGCGGGCAGTGGGATTAGTTTGGGGATCGATACAGGGCTATGGGGAGAGAGAGCGGGGGCTGTGGGATTAGTTTGGGGGTTGATACAGGGCTATGGGAGAGAGAGTGGGGCAGTGGGATTAGTTTCGGGATTGATACAGGGCTATGGGGAGAGAGAGTGGGGCAGTGGGATTAGTTTGGGGATTGACACAGGGCTATGGGGAGAGAGAGTGGGGCAGTGGGATTAGTTTCGGGATCGATACAGGGCTATGGGGAGAGAGAGTGGGGCAGTGGGATTAGTTTGGGGATTGATACAGGGCTATGTGGAGAGAGAGTGGGGCAGTGGGATTAGTTTGGGGATCGATACAGGGCTATGGGGAGAGAGTGGGGCAGTGGGATTAGTTTGGGGGTTCATACAGGGCTATGGGGAGAGAGTGGGGCAGTGGGATTAGTTTGGGGATCAATACAGGGCTAAGGGGAGAGAGAGTGGGGCAGTGGGATTAGTTTGGGGATTGATATAGAGCTATGGGGAGAGAGAGCGGGGCAGTGGGATTAGTTTGTGGATTGATACAGGGCTATGGGGAGAGAGAGTGGGGCAGTGGGATTAGTTTGGGGATCGATACAGGGCTATGGGGAGAGAGAGCGGCGGCTGTGGGATTAGTTTGGGGGTTGATACAGGGCTATGGGGAGAGAGAGTGGGGCAGTGGGATTAGTTTGGGGATTGATACAGGGCTATGGGGACAGAGAGTGGGGCAGTGGGATTAGTTTGGGGATTGATACAGGGCTATGGGGAGAGAGTGTGGGGCAGTGGGATTAGTTTGGGGATTGATACAGGGCTATGGGGAGAGAGAGTGGGGCAGTGGGATTAGTTTGGGGATCGATACAGGGCTATGGGGAGAGAGAGCGGGGGCTGTGGGATTAGTTTGGGTGTAGATACAGGGCTATGGGGAGAGAGAGTGGGGCAGTGGGATTAGTTTGGGGATTGATACAGGGCTATGGGAGAGAGAGCGGGGCAGTGGGATGAGTTTGGGGATTGATACAGGGCTATGGGGAGAGAGCGGGGCAGTGGGATGAGTTTGGGGATTGATACAGGGCTATGGGGAGAGATAGTGGGGCAGTGGGATTAGTTTGGGGATTGATACAGGGCTATGGGGAGAGAGAGTGGGGCAGTGGGATTAGTTTTGGGGTTGATACAGGGCTATGGGGAGAGAGAGCGGGGCAGTGGGATTAGTTTGGGGATTGACACAGGGCTATGGGGAGAGAGAGTGGGCAGTGGGATTAGTTTGGGGATTGATACAGGGCTATGGGAGAGAGAGCGGGGCACTGGGATTAGTTTGGGGATTGATACAGGGCTATGGGGAGAGAGTGGGGCATTGGGATTAGTTTGGGGATTGATACAGGGCTATGGGGAGAGAGAGTGGGGCAGTGGGATTAGTTTGGGGATTGATACAGGGCTATGGGAGAGAGAGTGGGGCAGTGGGATTAGTTTGGGGATTGATACGGGGCTATGGGGAGAGAGAGCGGGGCTGTGGGATGAGTTTGGGGATTGATACAGGGCTATGGGGAGAGAGAGTGCGGTAGTGGGATTAGTTTGGGGATTGATACAGGGCTATGGGGAGAGAGAGTGGGCAGTGGGATTAGTTTGGGGATTGATACAGGGCTATGGGGAGAGAGAGTGGGGCAGTGGGATTAGTTTGGGGATTGATACAGGGCTATGGGGAGAGAGTGGGGCAGTGGGATTAGTTTGGGGGTTCATACAGGGCTATGGGGAGAGAGTGGGGCAGTGGGATTAGTTTGGGGATCAATACAGGGCTATGGGGAGAGAGAGCGGGGGCTGTGGGATTAGTTTGGGGGTTGATACAGGGCAATGGGGAGAGAGTGGGGCATTGGGATTAGTTTGGGGATTGATACAGGGCTATGGGGAGAGAGAGCGGGGCAGTGGGATTAGTTTGGGGATTGATACAGGGCTATGTGGAGAGAGTGTGGGGCAGTGGGATTAGTTTTGGGGTTGAGACAGGGCTATGGGGAGAGAGTGGGGCAGTGGGATTAGTTTGGGGATTGACACAGGGCAATGGGGAGAGAGAGTGGGGCAGTGGGATTAGTTTGGGGATTGATACAGGGCTATGGGGAGAGAGAGCGGGGCAGTGGGATTAGTTTCGGGATTGATACAGGGCTATGGGGAGAGAGTGGGGCATTGGGATTAGTTTGGGGATGGATACAGGGCTATGGGGAGAGAGATGGGGCAGTGGGATTAGTTTGTGGAGTGATACAGGACTATGGGGAGAGAGAGTGGGACAGTGGGATTAGTTTGGGGATTGATACAGGACTATGGGGAGAGAGAGTGGGACAGTGGGATTAATTTGGGGATTGATACAGGGCTACGGGGAGAGAGAGCGGGGCAGTGGGATTAATTTGGGGATTGAAACAGGGTTATGGGGAGAGAGTGGGGCAGTGGGATTAGTTTGGGGATTGATACAGGACTATGGGGAGAGAGAGTGGGACAGTGGGATTAGTTTGGGGATGGATACAGGGCTATGGGGAGAGAGATGGGGCAGTGGGATTAGTTTGTGGAGTGATACAGGACTATGGGGAGAGAGAGTGGGACAGTGGGATTAGTTTGGGGATTGATACAGGGCTATGGGGAGAGATAGTGGGGCAGTGGGATTAGTTTGGGGATTGATACAGGGCTATGGGAGAGAGAGTGGGGCAGTGGGATTAGTTTCGGGATCGATACAGGGCTATGGGGAGAGAGAGCGGGGCAGTGGGATTAGTTTGGGGATTGATACAGGGCTATGGGGAGAGAGTGGGGCATTGGGATTAGTTTGGGGATTGATACAGGGCTATGGGGAGAGAGTGGGGCAGTGGGATTAGTTTGGGGATTGATACAGGGCTATGGGGAGAGAGTGTGGGGCAGTGGGATTAGTTTTGGGGTTCAGACTGGGCTATGGGGAGAGAGTGGGGCATTGGGATTAGTTTGGGGATTGATACAGGGCTATGGGGAGAGAGAGATGGGGCAGTGGGATTAGTTTGGGAATTGATACTGGGCTATGGGGAGAGAGAGTGGGGCAGTGGGATTAGTTTTGGGGTTGATACAGGGCTATGGGGAGAGAGAGTGGGGCAGTGGGATTAGTTTGGGGATTGATACAGGGCTATGGGGAGAGAGAGTGGGGCAGTGGGATTAGTTTGGGGATTGATACAGGGCTATGGGGAGAGAGAGCGGGGCAGTGGGATGAGTTTGGGGATTGATACAGGGCTATGGGGAGAGAGAGTGGGGCAGTGGGATTAGTTTGGGGATTGATACAGGGCTATGGGGAGAGAGAGTGGGGCAGTGGGATTAGTTTGGGGATCGATACAGGGCTCTGGGGAGAGAGATGGGGCAGTGGGATTAGTTTGGGGGTTCATACAGGGCTATGGGGAGAGAGTGGGGCAGTGGGATTAGTTTGGGGATCAATACAGGGCTATGGGGAGAGAGAGTGGGGCAGTGGGATTAGTTTGGGGATTGATACAGGGCTATGGGGAGAGAGAGTGGGGCAGTGGCATTAGTTTGGGGATCGATACAGGGCTATGGGGAGAGAGAGTGGGGCAGTGGGATTAGTTTGGGGATTGATACAGGGCTATGGGGAGAGAGAGCGGGCAGTGGGATTAGTTTGGGGATTGATACAGGGCTATGGGGAGAGAGTGTGGGGCAGTGGGATTAGTTTTGGGGTTGAGACAGGGCTATGGGGAGAGAGAGCGGGCAGTGGGATTAGTTTGGGGATTGTCACAGGGCAATGGGGAGAGAGAGCGGGCAGTGGGATTAGTTTGGGGATTGATACAGGGCTATGGGGAGAGAGAGCGGGGCACTGGGATTAGTTTCGGGATTGATACAGGGCTATGGGGAGAGAGTGGGGCATTGGGATTAGTTTGGGGATTGATACAGGGCTATGGGGAGAGAGAGCGGGGCAGTGGGATTAGTTTGGGGATTGATACAGGGCTATGGGGAGAGAGATTGGGCAGTGGGATTAGTTTGGGGATTGATACAGGGCTCTGGGGAGAGAAAGTGGGGCAGTGGGATTAGTTTGGGAATTGATACAGGGCTATGGGAGAGAGAGTGGGGCAGTGGGATTAGTTTGGGGATTGATACAGGGCTATGGGGAGAGAGAGTGGGGCAGTGGGATTAGTTTGGGGATCGATACAGGGCTATGGGGAGAGAGTGGGGCAGTGGGATTAGTTTGTGGGTTCATACAGGGCTATGGGGAGAGAGTAGGGCAGTGGGATTAGTTTGGGGATTGATACAGGGCTTTGGGGAGAGAGAGTGGGGCAGTGGGATTAGTTTGGGGATTGATACAGGGCTATGGGGAGAGAGAGCGGGCAGTGGGATTAGTTTGGGGATTGATACAGGGCTATGGGGAGAGAGAGTGGGGCAGTGGGATTAGTTTGGGGATTGATACAGGGCTATGGGGAGAGAGAGTGGGGCAGTGGGATTAGTTTGGGGAATGATACAGGGCTATGGGGAGAGAGTGTGGGGCAGTGGGATTAGTTTGGGGATTGATACAGGGCTATGGGGAGAGAGAGTGGGGCAGTGGGATTAGTTTGGGGATCGATACAGGGCTATGGGGAGAGAGAGCGGGGGCTGTGGGATTAGTTTGGGTGTTGATACAGGGCTATGGGAGAGAGAGCGGGGCAGTGGGATGAGTTTGGGGATTGATACAGGGCTATGGGGAGAGAGAGTGCGGTAGTGGGATTAGTTTGGGGATTGATACAGGGCTATGGGGAGAGAGAGTGGGGCAGTGGGATTAGTTTGGGGATTGATACAGGGCTATGGGGAGAGAGAGTGGGGCAGTGGGATTAGTTTGGGGATTGATACAGGGCTATGGGGAGAGAGAGTGGGGCAGTGGGATTAGTTTGGGTATGGATACAGGGCTATGGGGAGAGAGATGGGGCAGTGGGATTAGTTTGTGGAGTGATACAGGACTATGGGGAGAGAGAGTGGGACAGTGGGATTAGTTTGGGGATTGATACAGGGCTATGGGGAGAGAGCGGGGCAGTGGGATTAGTTTGGGGATTGATACAGGGCTATGGGGAGAGAGAGTGGGGCAGTGGGATTAGTTTGGGGATTGATACAGGGCTATTGGGAGAGAGAGTGGGGCAGTGGGATTAGTTTGGGGATCGATACAGGGCTATGGGCAGAGAGAGCGGGGGCTGTGGGATTAGTTTGGGGGTTGATACAGGGCTATGGGGAGAGAGTGGGGCATTGGGATTAGTTTGGGGATTGATACAGGGCTATGGGGAGAGAGAGCGGGCAGTGGGATTAGTTTGGGGATTGATACAGGGCTATGGGGAGAGAGAGTGGGGCAGTGGGATTAGTTTTGGGGTTGAGACAGGGCTATGGGGAGAGAGAGCGGGGCAGTGGGATTAGTTTGGGGATTGACACAGGGCTATGGGGAGAGAGAGTGGGGCAGTGGGATTAGTTTGGGGATTGATACAGGGCTATGAGAGAGAGAGTGGGGCAGTGGGATTAGTTTGGGGATTGATACAGGGCTATGGGGAGAGAGAGCGGGGCAGTGGGATTAGTTTGGGGATTGATACAGGGCTATGGGGAGAGAGAGCGGGCAGTGGGATTAGTTTGGGGATTGATACAGGGCTATGGGGAGAGAGAGCGGGGGCTGTGGGATTAGTTTGGGTGTTGATACAGGGCTATGGGGAGAGAGAGCGGGGCAGTGGGATGAGTTTGGGGATTGATACAGGGCTATGGGGAGAGAGAGTGCGGCAGTGGGATTAATTTGGGGATTGATACAGGGCTATGGGGAGAGAGAGCGGGGCAGTGGGATGAGTTTGGGGATTGATACAGGGCTATGGGGAGAGAGAGAGGGGCAGTGGGATTAGTTTGGGGATTGATACAGGGCTATGGGGAGAGAGAGCGGGGCAGTGGGATTAGTTTGGGGATTGATACAGGGCTATGGGGAGAGAGAGTGGGGCAGTGGGATTAGTTTGGGGTTTGATACAGGGCTATGGGGAGAGAGATGGGGCAGTGGGATTAGTTTGTGGAGTGATACAGGGCTATGGGGAGAGAGAGTGGGACAGTGGGATTAGTTTGGGGATTGATACAGGGCTATGGGGAGAGAGCGGGGCAGTGGGATTAGTTTGGGGTTTCATACAGGGCTATGGGGAGAGAGTGGGGCAGTGGGATTAGTTTGGGGATCAATACAGGGCTATGGGGAGAGAGAGTGGGGCAGTGGGATTAGTTTGGGTGTTGATACAGGGCTATGGGGAGGGAGAGCGGGGCAGTGGGATTAGTTTGGGTATTGATACAGGGCTATGGGGAGAGAGAGCGGGGCAGTGGGATTAGTTTGGGGATCGATACAGGGCTATGGGGAGAGAGAGCGGGGGCTGTGGGATTAGTTTGGGGGTTGATACAGGGCTATGGGGAGAGAGAGTGGGGCAGTGGGATTAGTTTCGGGATTGATACAGGGCTATGGGGAGAGAGAGTGGGGCAGTGGGATTAGTTTGGGGATTGACACAGGGCTATGGGAGAGAGAGTGGGGCAGTGGGATTAGTTTCGGGATCGATACAGGGCTATGGGGAGAGAGAGTGGGGCAGTGGGATTAGTTTGGGGATTGATACAGGGCTATGGGGAGAGAGAGTGGGGCAGTGGGATTAGTTTGGGGATCGATACAGGGCTATGGGGAGAGAGTGGGGCAGTGGGATTAGTTTGGGGGTTCATACAGGGCTATGGGGAGAGAGTGGGGCAGTGGGATTAGTTTGGGGATCAATACAGGGCTAAGGGGAGAGAGAGTGGGGCAGTGGGATTAGTTTGGGGATTGATACAGAGCTATGGGGAGAGAGAGCGGGGCAGTGGGATTAGTTTGGGGATCGATACAGGGCTATGGGGAGAGAGAGTGGGGCAGTGGGATTAGTTTGGGGATCGATACAGGGCTATGGGGAGAGAGAGCGGCGGCTGTGGGATTAGTTTGGGGGTTGATACAGGGCTATGGGGAGAGAGAGTGGGGCAGTGGGATTAGTTTGGGGATTGATACAGGGCTATGGGGACAGAGAGTGGGGCAGTGGGATTAGTTTGGGGATTGATACAGGGCTATGGGGAGAGAGTGTGGGGCAGTGGGATTAGTTTGGGGATTGATACAGGGCTATGGGGAGAGAGAGTGGGGCAGTGGGATTAGTTTGGGTGTAGATACAGGGCTATGGGGAGAGAGTGGGGCAGTGGGATTAGTTTGGGGATTGATACAGGGCTATGGGGAGAGAGAGCGGGGGCTGTGGGATTAGTTTGGGTGTAGATACAGGGCTATGGGGAGAGAGAGTGGGGCAGTGGGATTAGTTTGGGGATTGATACAGGGCTATGGGGAGAGAGAGCGGGGCAGTGGGATGAGTTTGGGGATTGATACAGGGCTATGGGGAGAGAGCGGGGCAGTGGGATGAGTTTGGGGATTGATACAGGGCTATGGGGAGAGATAGTGGGGCAGTGGGATTAGTTTGGGGATTGATACAGGGCTATGGGGAGAGAGAGTGGGGCAGTGGGATTAGTTTTGGGGTTGATACAGGGCTATGGGGAGAGAGAGCGGGGCAGTGGGATTAGTTTGGGGATTGACACAGGGCTATGGGGAGAGAGAGTGGGGCAGTGGGATTAGTTTGGGGATTGATACAGGGCTATGGGGAGAGAGTGGGGCATTGGGATTAGTTTGGGGATTGATACAGGGCTATGGGGAGAGAGAGTGGGGCAGTGGGATTAGTTTGGGGATTGATACAGGGCTATGGGGAGAGAGAGTGGGCAGTGGGATTAGTTTGGGGATTGATACAGGGCTATGGGGAGAGAGAGCGGGGCAGTGGGATGAGTTTGGGGATTGATACAGGGCTATGGGGAGAGAGAGTGCGGTAGTGGGATTAGTTTGGGGATTGATACAGGGCTATGGGGAGAGAGAGTGGGGCAGTGGGATTAGTTTGGGGATTGATACAGGGCTATGGGGAGAGAGTGGGGCATTGGGATTAGTTTGGGGATTGATACAGGGCTATGGGGAGAGAGCGGGGCACTGGGATTAGTTTGGGGATTGATACAGGGCTATGGGGAGAGAGCGGGGCACTGGGATTAGTTTGGGGATTGATACAGGGCTATGGGGAGAGAGAGCGGGGGCTGTGGGATTAGTTTGGGTGTTGATACAGGGCTATGGGGAGAGAGAGCGGGGCAGTGGGATGAGTTTGGGGATTGATACAGGGCTATGGGGAGAGAGAGTGCGGCAGTGGGATTAATTTGGGGATTGATACAGGGCTATGGGGAGAGAGAGCGGGGCAGTGGGATTAGTTTGGGGATTGATACAGGGCTATGGGGAGAGAGAGTGGGGCAGTGGGATTAGTTTGGGGATGGATACAGGGCTATGGGGAGAGAGATGGGGCAGTGGGATTAGTTTGTGGAGTGATACAGGACTATGGGGAGAGAGAGTGGGACAGTGGGATTAGTTTGGGGATTGATACAGGGCTATGGGGAGAGAGCGGGGCAGTGGGATTAGTTTGGGGTTTCATACAGGGCTATGGGGAGAGAGTGGGGCAGTGGGATTAGTTTGGGGATCAATACAGGGCTATGGGGAGAGAGAGTGGGGCAGTGGGATTAGTTTGGGTGTTGATACAGGGCTATGGGGAGGGAGAGCGGGGCAGTGGGATTAGTTTGGGTATTGATACAGGGCTATGGGGAGAGAGAGCGGGGCAGTGGGATTAGTTTGGGGATCGATACAGGGCTATGGGGAGAGAGAGCGGGGGCTGTGGGATTAGTTTGGGGGTTGATACAGGGCTATGGGGAGAGAGAGTGGGGCAGTGGGATTAGTTTCGGGATTGATACAGGGCTATGGGGAGAGAGAGTGGGGCAGTGGGATTAGTTTGGGGATTGACACAGGGCTATGGGGAGAGAGAGTGGGGCAGTGGGATTAGTTTCGGGATCGATACAGGGCTATGGGGAGAGAGAGTGGGGCAGTGGGATTAGTTTGGGGATTGATACAGGGCTATGTGGAGAGAGAGTGGGGCAGTGGGATTAGTTTGGGGATCGATACAGGGCTATGGGGAGAGAGTGGGGCAGTGGGATTAGTTTGGGGTTTGATACAGGGCTATGGGGAGAGAGTGGGGCAGTGGGATTAGTTTGGGGATCAATACAGGGCTAAGGGGAGAGAGAGTGGGGCAGTGGGATTAGTTTGGGGATTGATATAGAGCTATGGGGAGAGAGAGCGGGGCAGTGGGATTAGTTTGGGGATCGATACAGGGCTATGGGGAGAGAGAGTGGGGCAGTGGGATTAGTTTGGGGATCGATACAGGGCTATGGGGAGAGAGAGCGGCGGCTGTGGGATTAGTTTGGGGGTTGATACAGGGCTATGGGGAGAGAGAGTGGGGCAGTGGGATTAGTTTGGGGATTGATACAGGGCTATGGGGACAGAGAGTGGGGCAGTGGGATTAGTTTGGGGATTGATACAGGGCTATGGGGAGAGAGTGTGGGGCAGTGGGATTAGTTTGGGGATTGATACAGGGCTATGGGGAGAGAGAGTGGGGCAGTGGGATTAGTTTGGGGATCGATACAGGGCTATGGGGAGAGAGAGCGGGGGCTGTGGGATTAGTTTGGGTGTAGATACAGGGCTATGGGGAGAGAGAGTGGGGCAGTGGGATTAGTTTGGGGATTGATACAGGGCTATGGGGAGAGAGAGCGGGGCAGTGGGATGAGTTTGGGGATTGATACAGGGCTATGGGGAGAGAGCGGGGCAGTGGGATGAGTTTGGGGATTGATACAGGGCTATGGGGAGAGATAGTGGGGCAGTGGGATTAGTTTGGGGATTGATACAGGGCTATGGGGAGAGAGAGTGGGGCAGTGGGATTAGTTTTGGGGTTGATACAGGGCTATGGGGAGAGAGAGCGGGGCAGTGGGATTAGTTTGGGGATTGACACAGGGCTATGGGGAGAGAGAGTGGGGCAGTGGGATTAGTTTGGGGATTGATACAGGGCTATGGGGAGAAGGAGCGGGGCACTGGGATTAGTTTGGGGATTGATACAGGGCTATGGGGAGAGAGTGGGGCATTGGGATTAGTTTGGGGATTGATACAGGGCTATGGGAGAGAGAGTGGGGCAGTGGGATTAGTTTGGGGATTGATACAGGGCTATGGGAGAGAGAGTGGGGCAGTGGGATTAGTTTGGGGATTGATACGGGCTATGGGGAGAGAGAGCGGGGCTGTGGGATGAGTTTGGGGATTGATACAGGGCTATGGGGAGAGAGAGTGCGGTAGTGGGATTAGTTTGGGGATTGATACAGGGCTATGGGGAGAGAGAGTGGGGCAGTGGGATTAGTTTGGGGATTGATACAGGGCTATGGGGAGAGAGAGTGGGGCAGTGGGATTAGTTTGGGGATTGATACAGGGCTATGGGGAGAGAGTGGGGCAGTGGGATTAGTTTGGGGGTTCATACAGGGCTATGGGGAGAGAGTGGGGCAGTGGGATTAGTTTGGGGATCAATACAGGGCTATGGGGAGAGAGAGCGGGGGCTGTGGGATTAGTTTGGGGGTTGATACAGGGCAATGGGGAGAGAGTGGGGCATTGGGATTAGTTTGGGGATTGATACAGGGCTATGGGGAGAGAGAGCGGGGCAGTGGGATTAGTTTGGGGATTGATACAGGGCTATGTGGAGAGAGTGTGGGGCAGTGGGATTAGTTTTGGGGTTGAGACAGGGCTATGGGGAGAGAGAGTGGGGCAGTGGGATTAGTTTGGGGATTGACACAGGGCAATGGGGAGAGAGAGTGGGGCAGTGGGATTAGTTTGGGGATTGATACAGGGCTATGGGGAGAGAGAGCGGGGCAGTGGGATTAGTTTCGGGATTGATACAGGGCTATGGGGAGAGAGTGGGGCATTGGGATTAGTTTGGGGATGGATACAGGGCTATGGGGAGAGAGATGGGGCAGTGGGATTAGTTTGTGGAGTGATACAGGACTATGGGGAGAGAGAGTGGGACAGTGGGATTAGTTTGGGGATTGATACAGGACTATGGGGAGAGAGAGTGGGACAGTGGGATTAATTTGGGGATTGATACAGGGCTACGGGGAGAGAGAGCGGGGCAGTGGGATTAATTTGGGGATTGAAACAGGGTTATGGGGAGAGAGTGGGGCAGTGGGATTAGTTTGGGGATTGATACAGGACTATGGGGAGAGAGAGTGGGACAGTGGGATTAGTTTGGGGATGGATACAGGGCTATGGGGAGAGAGATGGGGCAGTGGGATTAGTTTGTGGAGTGATACAGGACTATGGGGAGAGAGAGTGGGACAGTGGGATTAGTTTGGGGATTGATACAGGGCTATGGGGAGAGAGCGGGGCAGTGGGATTAGTTTGGGGATTGATACAGGGCTATGGGGAGAGATAGTGGGGCAGTGGGATTAGTTTGGGGATTGATACAGGGCTGTGGGGAGAGAGAGTGGGGCAGTGGGATTAGTTTCGGGATCGATACAGGGCTATGGGGAGAGAGAGCGGGGCAGTGGGATTAGTTTGGGGATTGATACAGGGCTATGGGGAGAGAGTGGGGCATTGGGATTAGTTTGGGGATTGATACAGGGCTATGGGGAGAGAGTGGGGCAGTGGGATTAGTTTGGGGATTGATACAGGGCTATGGGGAGAGAGTGTGGGGCAGTGGGATTAGTTTTGGGGTTCAGACTGGGCTATGGGGAGAGAGTGGGGCATTGGGATTAGTTTGGGGATTGATACAGGGCTATGGGGAGAGAGAGATGGGGCAGTGGGATTAGTTTGGGAATTGATACTGGGCTATGGGGAGAGAGAGTGGGGCAGTGGGATTAGTTTTGGGGTTGATACAGGGCTATGGGGAGAGAGAGTGGGGCAGTGGGATTAGTTTGGGGATTGATACAGGGCTATGGGGAGAGAGAGTGGGGCAGTGGGATTAGTTTGGGGATTGATACAGGGCTATGGGAGAGAGAGCGGGGCAGTGGGATGAGTTTGGGGATTGATACAGGGCTATGGGGAGAGAGAGTGGGGCAGTGGGATTAGTTTGGGGATTGATACAGGGCTATGGGGAGAGAGAGTGGGGCAGTGGGATTAGTTTGGGGATCGATACAGGGCTCTGGGGAGAGAGTGGGGCAGTGGGATTAGTTTGGGGGTTCATACAGGGCTATGGGGAGAGAGTGGGGCAGTGGGATTAGTTTGGGGATCAATACAGGGCTATGGGGAGAGAGAGTGGGGCAGTGGGATTAGTTTGGGGATTGATACAGGGCTATGGGGAGAGAGAGTGGGGCAGTGGCATTAGTTTGGGGATCGATACAGGGCTATGGGGAGAGAGAGCGGGGGCTGTGGGATTAGTTTGGGGGTTGATACAGGGCAATGGGGAGAGAGTGGGGCATTGGGATTAGTTTGGAGATTGATACAGGGCTATGGGGAGAGAGAGTGGGGCAGTGGGATTAGTTTGGGGATTGATACAGGGCTATGGGGAGAGAGAGTGGGGCAGTGGGATTAGTTTGGGGATTGATACAGGGCTATGGGGAGAGAGAGCGGGGCAGTGGGATTAGTTTGGGGATTGATACAGGGCTATGGGGAGAGAGTGTGGGGCAGTGGGATTAGTTTTGGGGTTGAGACAGGGCTATGGGGAGAGAGAGCGGGGCAGTGGGATTAGTTTGGGGATTGTCACAGGGCAATGGGGAGAGAAAGCGGGGCAGTGGGATTAGTTTGGGGATTGATACAGGGCTATGGGGAGAGAGAGCGGGGCACTGGGATTAGTTTCGGGATTGATACAGGGCTATGGGGAGAGAGTGGGGCATTGGGATTAGTTTGGGGATTGATACAGGGCTATGGGGAGAGAGAGCGGGGCAGTGGGATTAGTTTGGGGATTGATACAGGGCTATGGGGAGAGAGATTGGGCAGTGGGATTAGTTTGGGGATTGATACAGGGCTCTGGGGAGAGAAAGTGGGGCAGTGGGATTAGTTTGGGAATTGATACAGGGCTATGGGGAGAGAGTGTGGGGCAGTGGGATTAGTTTGGGGATTGATACAGGGCTATGGGGAGAGAGAGTGGGGCAGTGGGATTAGTTTGGGGATCGATACAGGGCTATGGGGAGAGAGTGGGGCAGTGGGATTAGTTTGTGGGTTCATACAGGGCTATGGGGAGAGAGTAGGGCAGTGGGATTAGTTTGGGGATCAATACAGGGCTTTGGGGAGAGAGAGTGGGGCAGTGGGATTAGTTTGGGGATTGATACAGGGCTATGGGGAGAGAGAGCGGGCAGTGGGATTAGTTTGGGGATTGATACAGGGCTATGGGGAGAGAGAGTGGGGCAGTGGGATTAGTTTGGGGATCGATACAGGGCTATGGGGAGAGAGAGTGGGGCAGTGGGATTAGTTTGGGGATTGATACAGGGCTATGGGGAGAGAGAGTGGGCAGTGGGATTAGTTTGGGGAATGATACAGGGCTATGGGGAGAGAGTGTGGGGCAGTGGGATTAGTTTGGGGATTGATACAGGGCTATGGGGAGAGAGAGTGGGGCAGTGGGATTAGTTTTGGGGATTGATACAGGGCTATGGGGAGAGAGAGCGGGGGCTGTGGGATTAGTTTGGGGTTTGATACAGGGCTATGGGGAGAGAGAGCGGGGCAGTGGGATGAGTTGGGGATTGATACAGGGCTATGGGGAGAGAGAGTGCGGTAGTGGGATTAGTTTGGGGATTGATACAGGGCTATGGGGAGAGAGAGTGGGGCAGTGGGATTAGTTTGGGGATTGATACAGGGCTATGGGGAGAGAGAGTGGGGCAGTGGATTAGTTTGGGGATTGATACAGGGCTATGGGAGAGAGAGTGGGGCAGTGGGATTAGTTTGGGTATGGATACAGGGCTATGGGGAGAGAGATGGGGCAGTGGGATTAGTTTGGGGAGTGATACAGGACTATGGGGAGAGAGAGTGGGACAGTGGGATTAGTTTGGGGATTGATACAGGGCTATGGGGAGAGAGCGGGGCAGTGGGATTAGTTTGGGGATTGATACAGGGCTATGGGGAGAGAGAGTGGGGCAGTGGGGATTAGTTTGGGGATTGATACAGGGCTATTGGGAGAGAGAGTGGGGCAGTGGGATTAGTTTGGGGATCGATACAGGGCTATGGGCAGAGAGAGCGGGGGCTGTGGGATTAGTTTGGGGGTTGATACAGGGCTATGGGGAGAGAGTGGGGCATTGGGATTAGTTTGGGGATTGATACAGGGCTATGGGGAGAGAGAGCCGGGCAGTGGGATTAGTTTGGGGATTGATACAGGGCTATGGGGAGAGAGAGTGGGGCAGTGGGATTAGTTTGGGGATTGAGACAGGGCTATGGGGAGAGAGAGCGGGCAGTGGGATTAGTTTGGGGATTGACACAGGGCTATGGGGAGAGAGAGTGGGGCAGTGGGATTAGTTTGGGGATTGATACAGGGCTATGAGGAGAGAGTGGGGCATTGGGATTAGTTTGGGGATTGATACAGGGCTATGGGGAGAGAGAGCGGGGCAGTGGGATTAGTTTGGGGATTGATACAGGGCTATGGGGAGAGAGAGCGGGGCACTGGGATTAGTTTGGGGATTGATACAGGGCTATGGGGAGAGAGAGGGGGGCTGTGGGATTAGTTTGGGTGTTGATACAGGGCTATGGGGAGAGAGAGCGGGGCAGTGGGATGAGTTTGGGGATTGATACAGGGCTATGGGGAGAGAGAGTGCGGCAGTGGGATTAATTTGGGGATTGATACAGGGCTATGGGGAGAGAGAGCGGGGCAGTGGGATGAGTTTGGGGATTGATACAGGGCTATGGGGAGAGAGAGAGGGGCAGTGGGATTAGTTTGGGGATTGATACAGGGCTATGGGGAGAGAGAGCGGGCAGTGGGATTAGTTTGGGGATTGATACAGGGCTATGGGGAGAGAGTGGGGCATTGGGATTAGTTTGGGGATTGATACAGGGCTATGGGGAGAGAGTGGGGCAGTGGGATTAGTTTGGGGATTGATACAGGGCTATGGGGAGAGAGTGTGGGGCAGTGGGATTAGTTTTGGGGTTCAGACTGGGCTATGGGGAGAGAGTGGGGCAGTGGGATTAGTTTGGGGGATTGATACAGGGCTATGGGGAGAGAGAGATGGGCAGTGGGATTAGTTTGGGGATTGATACTGGGCTATGGGGAGAGAGAGTGGGGCAGTGGGATTAGTTTGGGGGTTGATACAGGGCTATGGGGAGAGAGAGCGGGGCAGTGGATTAGTTTGGGGATTGATACAGGGCTATGGGGAGAGAGAGTGGGGGCAAGTGGGATTAGTTTGGGGATTGATACAGGGCTATGGGGAGAGAGAGCGGGGCATTGGGATTAGTTTGGGGATTGATACAGGGCTATGGGAGAGAGAGTGGGGCAGTGGGATTAGTTTGGGGATTGATACAGGGCTATGGGGAGAGAGAGTGGGGCAGTGGGATTAGTTTGGGGATCGATACAGGGCTCTGGGGAGAGAGTGGGGCAGTGGGATTAGTTTTGGGGTTGATACAGGGCTATGGGGAGAGAGAGGGGCAGTGGGATTAGTTTGGGGATCAATACAGGGCTATGGGGAGAGAGAGTGGGGCAGTGGGATTAGTTTGGGGATTGATACAGGGCTATGGGGAGAGAGAGTGGGGCAGTGGCATTAGTTTGGGGATTGATACAGGGCTATGGGGAGAGAGAGCGGGGCTGTGGGATTAGTTTGGGGGTTGATACAGGGCTATGGGGAGAGAGTGGGGCATTGGGATTAGTTTGGAGATTGATACAGGGCTATGGGGAGAGAGAGTGGGGCAGTGGGATTAGTTTGGGGATTGATACAGGGCTATGGGGAGAGAGAGTGGGGCAGTGGGATTAGTTTGGGGATTGATACAGGGCTATGGGGAGAGAGAGCGGGGCAGTGGGATTAGTTTGGGGATTGATACAGGGCTATGGGGAGAGAGTGTGGGGCAGTGGGATTAGTTTGGGGGTTGAGACAGGGCTATGGGGAGAGAGAGCGGGGCAGTGGGATTAGTTTGGGGATTGTCACAGGGCAATGGGGAGAGAAAGCGGGGCAGTGGGATTAGTTTGGGGATTGATACAGGGCTATGGGGAGAGAGAGCGGGGCACTGGGATTAGTTTGGGGATTGATACAGGGCTATGGGGAGAGAGTGGGGCATTGGGATTAGTTTGGGGATTGATACAGGGCTATGGGGAGAGAGAGCGGGGCAGTGGGATTAGTTTGGGGATTGATACAGGGCTATGGGGAGAGAGAGTTGGGCAGTGGGATTAGTTTGGGGATTGATACAGGGCTCTGGGGAGAGAAAGTGGGGCAGTGGGATTAGTTTGGGGATTGATACAGGGCTATGGGGAGAGAGTGTGGGGCAGTGGGATTAGTTTGGGGATTGATACAGGGCTATGGGGAGAGAGAGTGGGGCAGTGGGATTAGTTTGGGGATCGATACAGGGCTATGGGGAGAGAGTGGGGCAGTGGGATTAGTTTGTGGGTTCATACAGGGCTATGGGGAGAGAGTGGGGCAGTGGGATTAGTTTGGGGATTGATACAGGGCTTTGGGGAGAGAGAGTGGGGCAGTGGGATTAGTTTGGGGATTGATACAGGGCTATGGGGAGAGAGAGCGGGGCAGTGGGATTAGTTTGGGGATTGATACAGGGCTATGGGGAGAGAGAGTGGGGCAGTGGGATTAGTTTGGGGATCGATACAGGGCTATGGGGAGAGAGAGTGGGGCAGTGGGATTAGTTTGGGGATTGATACAGGGCTATGGGGAGAGAGAGTGGGGCAGTGGGATTAGTTTGGGGAATGATACAGGGCTATGGGAGAGAGAGTGGGGCAGTGGGATTAGTTTGGGGATTGATACAGGGCTATGGGGAGAGAGAGTGGGGCAGTGGGATTAGTTTGGGGATTGATACAGGGCTATGGGGAGAGAGAGCGGGGCAGTGGGATTAGTTTGGGTGTTGATACAGGGCTATGGGGAGAGAGAGCGGGGCAGTGGGATGAGTTTGGGGATTGATACAGGGCTATGGGGAGAGAGAGTGCGGCAGTGGGATTAGTTTGGGGATTGATACAGGGCTATGGGGAGAGAGAGTGGGGCAGTGGGATTAGTTTGGGGATTGATACAGGGCTATGGGGAGAGAGAGTGGGGCAGTGGGATTAGTTTGGGGATTGATACAGGGCTATGGGGAGAGAGAGTGGGGCAGTGGGATTAGTTTGGGTATTGATACAGGGCTATGGGGAGAGAGAGCGGGGCAGTGGGATTAGTTTGTGGAGTGATACAGGGCTATGGGGAGAGAGAGTGGGACAGTGGGATTAGTTTGGGGATTGATACAGGGCTATGGGGAGAGAGAGGGGCAGTGGGATTAGTTTGGGGATTGATACAGGGCTATGGGGAGAGAGAGTGGGGCAGTGGGATTAGTTTGGGGATTGATACAGGGCTATGGCGAGAGAGAGTGGGGCAGTGGGATTAGTTTGGGGATTGATACAGGGCTATGGGGAGAGAGAGGGGGGCTGTGGGATTAGTTTGGGGGTTGATACAGGGCTATGGGGAGAGAGTGGGGCATTGGGATTAGTTTGGGGATTGATACAGGGCTATGGGGAGAGAGAGCCGGGCAGTGGGATTAGTTTGGGGATTGATACAGGGCTATGGGGAGAGAGAGTGGGGCAGTGGGATTAGTTTTGGGGTTGAGACAGGGCTATGGGGAGAGAGAGCGGGGCAGTGGGATTAGTTTGGGGATTGACACAGGGCTATGGGAGAGAGAGTGGGGCAGTGGGATTAGTTTGGGGATTGATACAGGGCTATGGGGAGAGAGAGCGGGGCATTGGGATTAGTTTGGGGATTGATACAGGGCTATGGGGAGAGAGAGCGGGGCAGTGGGATTAGTTTGGGGATTGATACAGGGCTATGGGGAGAGAGAGTGGGGCACTGGGATTAGTTTGGGGATTGATACAGGGCTATGGGGAGAGAGAGCGGGGCAGTGGGATTAGTTTGGGTGTTGATACAGGGCTATGGGGAGAGAGAGGGGGGCAGTGGGATGAGTTTGGGGATTGATACAGGGCTATGGGGAGAGAGAGTGCGGCAGTGGGATTAGTTTGGGGATTGATACAGGGCTATGGGGAGAGAGAGTGGGGCAGTGGGATGAGTTTGGGGATTGATACAGGGCTATGGGGAGAGAGAGAGGGGCAGTGGGATTAGTTTGGGGATTGATACAGGGCTATGGGGAGAGAGAGCGGGGCAGTGGGATTAGTTTGGGGATTGATACAGGGCTATGGGGAGAGAGAGTGGGGCAGTGGGATTAGTTTGGGGATTGATACAGGGCTATGGGGAGAGAGATGGGGCAGTGGGATTAGTTTGTGGAGTGATACAGGGCTATGGGGAGAGAGAGTGGGACAGTGGGATTAGTTTGGGGATTGATACAGGGCTATGGGGAGAGAGAGCGGGGCAGTGGGATTAGTTTGGGGATTGATACAGGGCTATGGGGAGAGAGAGCGGGGCAGTGGGATTAGTTTGGGGATTGATACAGGGCTATGGGGAGAGAGTGTGGGGCAGTGGGATTAGTTTGGGGATTGAGACAGGGCTATGGGGAGAGAGAGCGGGGCAGTGGGATTAGTTTGGGGATTGTCACAGGGCAATGGGGAGAGAAAGCGGGGCAGTGGGATTAGTTTGGGGATTGATACAGGGCTATGGGGGAGAGAGTGGGGCAGTGGGATTAGTTTCGGGATTGATACAGGGCTATGGGGAGAGAGAGTGGGGCATTGGGATTAGTTTGGGGATTGATACAGGGCTATGGGGAGAGAGAGCGGGGCAGTGGGATTAGTTTGGGGATTGATACAGGGCTATGGGGAGAGAGAGTTGGGCAGTGGGATTAGTTTGGGGATTGATACAGGGCTCTGGGGAGAGAAAGTGGGGCAGTGGGATTAGTTTGGGGATTGATACAGGGCTATGGGGAGAGAGTGTGGGGCAGTGGGATTAGTTTGGGGATTGATACAGGGCTATGGGGAGAGAGAGTGGGGCAGTGGGATTAGTTTGGGGATTGATACAGGGCTATGGGGAGAGAGAGTGGGGCAGTGGGATTAGTTTGTGGGTTCATACAGGGCTATGGGAGAGAGAGTGGGGCAGTGGGATTAGTTTGGGGATTGATACAGGGCTTTGGGGAGAGAGAGTGGGGCAGTGGGATTAGTTTGGGGATTGATACAGGGCTATGGGAGAGAGAGCGGGGCAGTGGGATTAGTTTGGGGATTGATACAGGGCTATGGGGAGAGAGAGTGGGGCAGTGGGATTAGTTTGGGGATCGATACAGGGCTATGGGGAGAGAGCGGGGCAGTGGGATTAGTTTGGGGATTGATACAGGGCTATGGGGAGAGAGAGTGGGGCAGTGGGATTAGTTTGGGGATTGATACAGGGCTATGGGGAGAGAGTGTGGGGCAGTGGGATTAGTTTGGGGATTGATACAGGGCTATGGGGAGAGAGAGTGGGGCAGTGGGATTAGTTTGGGGATTGATACAGGGCTATGGGGAGAGAGAGGGGGGCTGTGGGATTAGTTTGGGTGTTGATACAGGGCTATGGGGAGAGAGAGCGGGGCAGTGGGATGAGTTTGGGGATTGATACAGGGCTATGGGAGAGAGAGTGGGGCAGTGGGATTAGTTTGGGGATTGATACAGGGCTATGGGGAGAGAGAGTGGGGCAGTGGGATTAGTTTGGGGATTGATACAGGGCTATGGGGAGAGAGAGCGGGGCAGTGGGATTAGTTTGGGGATTGATACAGGGCTATGGGGAGAGAGAGTGGGGCAGTGGGATTAGTTTGGGTATTGATACAGGGCTATGGGGAGAGAGAGTGGGGCAGTGGGATTAGTTTGGGGATTGATACAGGACTATGGGGAGAGAGAGTGGGACAGTGGGATTAGTTTGGGGATTGATACAGGGCTATGGGGAGAGAGAGTGGGGCAGTGGGATTAGTTTGGGGATTGATACAGGGCTATGGGGAGAGAGAGTGGGGCAGTGGGATTAGTTTGGGGATTGATACAGGGCTATGGGGAGAGAGAGTGGGGCAGTGGGATTAGTTTGGGGATTGATACAGGGCTATGGGAGAGAGAGTGGGGCTGTGGGATTAGTTTGGGGATTGATACAGGGCTATGGGGAGAGAGTGGGGCATTGGGATTAGTTTGGGGATTGATACAGGGCTATGGGGAGAGAGAGCCGGGCAGTGGGATTAGTTTGGGGATTGATACAGGGCTATGGGGAGAGAGAGCGGGGCAGTGGGATTAGTTTGGGGATTGAGACAGGGCTATGGGGAGAGAGAGTGGGGCAGTGGGATTAGTTTGGGGATTGATACAGGGCTATGGGAGAGAGAGTGGGGCAGTGGGATTAGTTTGGGGATTGATACAGGGCTATGGGAGAGAGAGTGGGGCAGTGGGATTAGTTTGGGGATTGATACAGGGCTATGGGGAGAGAGAGTGGGGCAGTGGGATTAGTTTGGGGATTGATACAGGGCTATGGGGAGAGAGAGCGGGGCAGTGGGATTAGTTTGGGGATTGATACAGGGCTATGGGGAGAGAGAGTGGGGCAGTGGGATTAGTTTGGGGATTGATACAGGGCTATGGGAGAGAGAGCGGGGCAGTGGGATTAGTTTGGGGATTGATACAGGGCTATGGGGAGAGAGAGCGGGGCAGTGGGATGAGTTTGGGGATTGATACAGGGCTATGGGGAGAGAGAGTGGGGCAGTGGGATTAGTTTGGGGATTGATACAGGGCTATGGGGAGAGAGAGCGGGGCAGTGGGATTAGTTTGGGGATTGATACAGGGCTATGGGGAGAGAGAGTGGGGCAGTGGGATTAGTTGGGGATGGATACAGGGCTATGGGGAGAGAGACGGGGCAGTGGGATTAGTTTGGGGATTGATACAGGGCTATGGGGAGAGAGAGTGGGGCAGTGGGATTAGTTTGGGGATTGATACAGGGCTATGGGGAGAGAGAGCGGGCAGTGGGATTAGTTTGGGGAGTGATACAGGGCTATGGGGAGAGAGAGCGGGGCAGTGGGATTAGTTTGGGGATTGATACAGGGCTATGGGGAGAGAGTGGGGCAGTGGGATTAGTTTGGGGTTTGATACAGGGCTATGGGGAGAGAGAGGGGCAGTGGGATTAGTTTGGGGATTGATACAGGGCTATGGGGAGAGAGATGGGGCAGTGGGATTAGTTTGGGGATTGATACAGGGCTATGGGGAGAGAGAGTGGGGCAGTGGGATTAGTTTGGGTATTGATACAGGGCTATGGGGAGAGAGAGTGGGGCAGTGGGGATTAGTTTGGGGATCGATACAGGGCTATGGGGAGAGAGAGGGGGGCTGTGGGATTAGTTTGGGGGTTGATACAGGGCTATGGGGAGAGAGAGTGGGGCTGTGGGATTAGTTTCGGGATTGATACAGGGCTATGGGGAGAGAGAGTGGGGCAGTGGGAATAGTTTGGGGATTGATACAGGGCTATGGGAGAGAGAGTGGGGCAGTGGGATTAGTTTCGGGATCGATACAGGGCTATGGGGAGAGAGTGGGGCAGTGGGATTAGTTTGGGGATTGATACAGGGCTATGGGGAGAGAGAGTGGGGCAGTGGGATTAGTTTGGGGATTGATACAGGGCTATGGGGAGAGAGAGTGGGGCAGTGGGATTAGTTTGGGGATTGATACAGGGCTATGGGGAGAGAGAGTGGGGCAGTGGGATTAGTTTGGGGATTGATACAGGGCTATGGGGAGAGAGAGTGGGGCAGTGGGATTAGTTTGGGGATTGATACAGGGCTATGGGGAGAGAGAGGGGGGCAGTGGGATTAGTTTGGGGGTTGATACAGGGCTATGGGGAGAGAGAGTGGGGCAGTGGGATTAGTTTGGGGATTGATACAGGGCTATGGGGAGAGAGAGTGCGGCAGTGGGATTAGTTTGGGGATTGATACAGGGCTATGGGGAGAGAGAGTGGGGCAGTGGGATTAGTTTGGGGATTGATACAGGGCTATGGGGAGAGAGAGTGGGGCAGTGGGATTAGTTTGGGGATTGATACAGGGCTATGGGGAGAGAGTGTGGGGGCAGTGGGATTAGTTTGGGGATTGATACAGGGCTATGGGGAGAGAGAGTGGGGCAGTGGGATTAGTTTGGGGGTTGATACAGGGCTATGGGAGAGAGAGTGGGGCAGTGGGATTAGTTTGGGGATTGATACAGGGCTATGGGGAGAGAGAGCGGGGCAGTGGGATTAGTTTGGGGATTGATACAGGGCTATGGGGAGAGAGTGGGGCAGTGGGATTAGTTTGGGGATTGATACAGGGCTATGGGGAGAGAGAGTGGGGCAGTGGGATTAGTTTGGGGATTGATACAGGGCTATGGGGAGAGAGAGTGGGGCAGTGGGATTAGTTTGGGGATTGATACAGGGCTATGGGGAGAGAGAGCGGGGCAGTGGGATTAGTTTGGGGATTGATACAGGGCTATGGGGAGAGAGAGTGGGGCAGTGGGATTAGTTTGGGGATTGATACAGGGCTATGGGGAGAGAGAGTGGGGCAGTGGGATTAGTTTGGGGATTGATACAGGGCTATGGGGAGAGAGAGTGGGGCAGTGGGATTAGTTTGGGGATTGATACAGGGCTATGGGGAGAGAGAGTGGGGCAGTGGGATTAGTTTGGGGATTGATACAGGGCTATGGGGAGAGAGAGCGGGGCAGTGGGATTAGTTTGGGGATTGATACAGGGCTATGGGGAGAGAGTGGGGCAGTGGGATTAGTTTGGGGATTGATACAGGGCTATGGGGAGAGAGAGCGGGGCAGTGGGATTAGTTTGGGGATTGATACAGGGCTATGGGGAGAGAGAGTGGGGCAGTGGGATTAGTTTGGGGATTGATACAGGGCTATGGGGAGAGAGAGTGGGGCAGTGGGATTAGTTTGGGGATTGATACAGGGCTATGGGGAGAGAGCGCGGGGCAGTGGGATTAGTTTGGGGATTGATACAGGGCTATGGGGAGAGAGAGTGGGGCAGTGGGATTAGTTTGGGGATTGATACAGGGCTATGGGGAGAGAGAGTGGGGCAGTGGGATTAGTTTGGGGATTGATACAGGGCTATGGGGAGAGAGAGTGGGGCAGTGGGATTAGTTTGGGGATTGATACAGGGCTATGGGGAGAGAGAGTGGGGCAGTGGGATTAGTTTGGGGATTGATACAGGGCTATGGGGAGAGAGAGTGGGGCAGTGGGATTAGTTTGGGGATTGATACAGGGCTATGGGAGAGAGAGTGGGGCAGTGGGATTAGTTTGGGGATTGATACAGGGCTATGGGGAGAGAGTGGGGCAGTGGGATTAGTTTGGGGATTGATACAGGGCTATGGGGAGAGAGAGTGGGGCAGTGGGATTAGTTTGGGGATTGATACAGGGCTATGGGGAGAGAGAGTGGGGCAGTGGGATTAGTTTGGGGATTGATACAGGGCTATGGGGAGAGAGAGTGGGGCAGTGGGATTAGTTTGGGGATTGATACAGGGCTATGGGGAGAGAGAGCGGGGCAGTGGGATTAGTTTGGGGATTGATACAGGGCTATGGGGAGAGAGAGTGGGGCAGTGGGATTAGTTTGGGGATTGATACAGGGCTATGGAGAGAGAGTGGGGCAGTGGGATTAGTTTGGGGATTGATACAGGGCTATGGGGAGAGAGAGTGGGGCAGTGGGATTAGTTTGGGGATTGATACAGGGCTATGGGGAGAGAGAGTGGGGCAGTGGGATTAGTTTGGGGATTGATACAGGGCTATGGGGAGAGAGAGTGGGGCAGTGGGATTAGTTTGGGGATTGATACAGGGCTATGGGGAGAGAGAGCGGGGCAGTGGGATTAGTTTGGGGATTGATACAGGGCTATGGGGAGAGAGAGTGGGGCAGTGGGATTAGTTTGGGGATTGATACAGGGCTATGGGGAGAGAGAGTGGGGCAGTGGGATTAGTTTGGGGATTGATACAGGGCTATGGGGAGAGAGAGTGGGGCAGTGGGATTAGTTTGGGGATTGATACAGGGCTATGGGGAGAGAGAGTGGGGCAGTGGGATTAGTTTGGGGATTGATACAGGGCTATGGGGAGAGAGAGCGGGGCAGTGGGATTAGTTTGGGGATTGATACAGGGCTATGGGGAGAGAGAGTGGGGCAGTGGGATTAGTTTGGGGATTGATACAGGGCTATGGGGAGAGAGAGTGGGGCAGTGGGATTAGTTTGGGGATTGATACAGGGCTATGGGGAGAGAGAGGGGCAGTGGGATTAGTTTGGGGATTGATACAGGGCTATGGGGAGAGAGAGTGGGGCAGTGGGATTAGTTTGGGGATTGATACAGGGCTATGGGGAGAGAGAGCGGGGCAGTGGGATTAGTTTGGGGATTGATACAGGGCTATGGGGAGAGAGTGGGGCAGTGGGATTAGTTTGGGGATTGATACAGGGCTATGGGGAGAGAGAGTGGGGCAGTGGGATTAGTTTGGGGATTGATACAGGGCTATGGGGAGAGAGAGTGGGGCAGTGGGATTAGTTTGGGGATTGATACAGGGCTATGGGGAGAGAGAGCGGGGCAGTGGGATTAGTTTGGGGATTGATACAGGGCTATGGGGAGAGAGAGTGGGGCAGTGGGATTAGTTTGGGGATTGATACAGGGCTATGGGGAGAGAGTGGGGCAGTGGGATTAGTTTGGGGATTGATACAGGGCTATGGGGAGAGAGAGTGGGGCAGTGGGATTAGTTTGGGGATTGATACAGGGCTATGGGGAGAGAGAGTGGGGCAGTGGGATTAGTTTGGGGATTGATACAGGGCTATGGGGAGAGAGAGCGGGGCAGTGGGATTAGTTTGGGGATTGATACAGGGCTATGGGGAGAGAGAGTGGGGCAGTGGGATTAGTTTGGGGATTGATACAGGGCTATGGGGAGAGAGAGTGGGGCAGTGGGATTAGTTTGGGGATTGATACAGGGCTATGGGGAGAGAGAGAGGGGCAGTGGGATTAGTTTGGGGATTGATACAGGGCTATGGGGAGAGAGAGTGGGGCAGTGGGATTAGTTTGGGGATTGATACAGGGCTATGGGGAGAGAGAGTGGGGCAGTGGGATTAGTTTGGGGATTGATACAGGGCTATGGGGAGAGAGCGGGGCAGTGGGATTAGTTTGGGGATTGATACAGGGCTATGGGGAGAGAGAGCGGGGCAGTGGGATTAGTTTGGGGATTGATACAGGGCTATGGGGAGAGAGAGTGGGGCAGTGGGATTAGTTTGGGGATTGATACAGGGCTATGGGGAGAGAGAGCGGGGCAGTGGGATTAGTTTGGGGATTGATACAGGGCTATGGGGAGAGAGAGGGGGCAGTGGGATTAGTTTGGGGATTGATACAGGGCTATGGGGAGAGAGAGCGGGGCAGTGGGATTAGTTTGGGGATTGATACAGGGCTATGGGAGAGAGAGTGGGGCAGTGGGATTAGTTTGGGGATTGATACAGGGCTATGGGGAGAGAGAGCGGGGCAGTGGGATTAGTTTGGGGATTGATACAGGGCTATGGGGAGAGAGAGTGGGGCAGTGGGATTAGTTTGGGGATTGATACAGGGCTATGGGGAGAGAGAGCGGGGCAGTGGGATTAGTTTGGGGATTGATACAGGGCTATGGGGAGAGAGAGTGGGGCAGTGGGATTAGTTTGGGGATTGATACAGGGCTATGGGGAGAGAGAGTGGGGCAGTGGGATTAGTTTGGGGATTGATACAGGGCTATGGGGAGAGAGAGCGGGGCAGTGGGATTAGTTTGGGGATTGATACAGGGCTATGGGGAGAGAGAGTGGGGCAGTGGGATTAGTTTGGGGATTGATACAGGGCTATGGGGAGAGAGAGTGGGGCAGTGGGATTAGTTTGGGGATTGATACAGGGCTATGGGGAGAGAGAGTGGGGCAGTGGGATTAGTTTGGGGATTGATACAGGGCTATGGGGAGAGAGTGGGGCAGTGGGATTAGTTTGGGGATTGATACAGGGCTATGGGAGAGAGAGTGGGGCAGTGGGATTAGTTTGGGGATTGATACAGGGCTATGGGGAGAGAGAGTGGGGCAGTGGGATTAGTTTGGGGATTGATACAGGGCTATGGGGAGAGAGAGTGGGGCAGTGGGATTAGTTTGGGGATTGATACAGGGCTATGGGGAGAGAGAGTGGGGCAGTGGGATTAGTTTGGGGATTGATACAGGGCTATGGGGAGAGAGAGTGGGGCAGTGGGATTAGTTTGGGGATTGATACAGGGCTATGGGGAGAGAGAGTGGGGCAGTGGGATTAGTTTGGGGATTGATACAGGGCTATGGGGAGAGAGAGTGGGGCAGTGGGATTAGTTTGGGGATTGATACAGGGCTATGGGGAGAGAGAGTGGGGCAGTGGGATTAGTTTGGGGATTGATACAGGGCTATGGGGAGAGAGAGTGGGGCAGTGGGATTAGTTTGGGGATTGATACAGGGCTATGGGGAGAGAGAGCGGGGCAGTGGGATTAGTTTGGGGATTGATACAGGGCTATGGGGAGAGAGAGTGGGGCAGTGGGATTAGTTTGGGGATTGATACAGGGCTATGGGGAGAGAGAGCGGGGGCAGTGGGATTAGTTTGGGGATTGATACAGGGCTATGGGGAGAGAGAGTGGGGCAGTGGGATTAGTTTGGGGATTGATACAGGGCTATGGGGAGAGAGAGTGGGGCAGTGGGATTAGTTTGGGGATTGATACAGGGCTATGGGGAGAGAGAGTGGGGCTGTGGGATTAGTTTGGGGATTGATACAGGGCTATGGGGAGAGAGAGTGGGGCAGTGGGATTAGTTTGGGGATTGATACAGGGCTATGGGGAGAGAGAGCGGGGCAGTGGGATTAGTTTGGGGATTGATACAGGGCTATGGGGAGAGAGAGTGGGGCAGTGGGATTAGTTTGGGGATTGATACAGGGCTATGGGGAGAGAGAGCGGGGCAGTGGGATTAGTTTGGGGATTGATACAGGGCTATGGGGAGAGAGAGTGGGGCAGTGGGATTAGTTTGGGGATTGATACAGGGCTATGGGGAGAGAGAGCGGGGCAGTGGGATTAGTTTGGGGATTGATACAGGGCTATGGGGAGAGAGAGTGGGGCAGTGGGATTAGTTTGGGGATTGATACAGGGCTATGGGGAGAGAGTGGGGCAGTGGGATTAGTTTGGGGATTGATACAGGGCTATGGGGAGAGAGATGGGGCAGTGGGATTAGTTTGGGGATTGATACAGGGCTATGGGGAGAGAGAGTGGGCAGTGGGATTAGTTTGGGGATTGATACAGGGCTATGGGGAGAGAGAGTGGGGCAGTGGGATTAGTTTGGGGATTGATACAGGGCTATGGGAGAGAGAGCGGGGCAGTGGGATTAGTTTGGGGATTGATACAGGGCTATGGGGAGAGAGAGTGGGGCAGTGGGATTAGTTTGGGGATTGATACAGGGCTATGGGGAGAGAGAGTGGGGCAGTGGGATTAGTTTGGGGATTGATACAGGGCTATGGGGAGAGAGAGTGGGGCAGTGGGATTAGTTTGGGGATTGATACAGGGCTATGGGGAGAGAGAGCGGGGCAGTGGGATTAGTTTGGGGATTGATACAGGGCTATGGGGAGAGAGATGGGGCAGTGGGATTAGTTTGGGGATTGATACAGGGCTATGGGGAGAGAGAGTGGGGCAGTGGGATTAGTTTGGGGATTGATACAGGGCTATGGGGAGAGAGAGGGGCAGTGGGATTAGTTTGGGGATTGATACAGGGCTATGGGGAGAGAGAGCGGGGCAGTGGGATTAGTTTGGGGATTGATACAGGGCTATGGGGAGAGAGTGGGGCAGTGGGATTAGTTTGGGGATTGATACAGGGCTATGGGGAGAGAGAGCGGGGCAGTGGGATTAGTTTGGGGATTGATACAGGGCTATGGGGAGAGAGAGTGGGGCAGTGGGATTAGTTTGGGGATTGATACAGGGCTATGGGGAGAGAGAGTGGGGCAGTGGGATTAGTTTGGGGATTGATACAGGGCTATGGGAGAGAGAGGGGGGCAGTGGGATTAGTTTGGGGATTGATACAGGGCTATGGGGAGAGAGAGTGGGGCAGTGGGATTAGTTTGGGGATTGATACAGGGCTATGGGGAGAGAGTGGGGCAGTGGGATTAGTTTGGGGATTGATACAGGGCTATGGGGAGAGAGAGTGGGGCAGTGGGATTAGTTTGGGGATTGATACAGGGCTATGGGGAGAGAGAGTGGGGCAGTGGGATTAGTTTGGGGATTGATACAGGGCTATGGGGAGAGAGAGCGGGGCAGTGGGATTAGTTTGGGGATTGATACAGGGCTATGGGGAGAGAGTGGGGCAGTGGGATTAGTTTGGGGATTGATACAGGGCTATGGGGAGAGAGAGTGGGGCAGTGGGATTAGTTTGGGGATTGATACAGGGCTATGGGGAGAGAGAGTGGGGCAGTGGGATTAGTTTGGGGATTGATACAGGGCTATGGGGAGAGAGAGCGGGGCAGTGGGCTTAGTTTGGGGATTGATACAGGGCTATGGGGAGAGAGAGTGGGGCAGTGGGATTAGTTTGGGGATTGATACAGGGCTATGGGGAGAGAGAGCGGGGCAGTGGGATTAGTTTGGGGATTGATACAGGGCTATGGGGAGAGAGAGTGGGGCAGTGGGATTAGTTTGGGGATTGATACAGGGCTATGGGGAGAGAGTGGGGCAGTGGGATTAGTTTGGGGATTGATACAGGGCTATGGGGAGAGAGAGTGGGGCAGTGGGATTAGTTTGGGGATTGATACAGGGCTATGGGGAGAGAGTGGGGCAGTGGGATTAGTTTGGGGATTGATACAGGGCTATGGGGAGAGAGAGTGGGGCAGTGGGATTAGTTTGGGGATTGATACAGGGCTATGGGGAGAGAGAGTGGGGCAGTGGGATTAGTTTGGGGATTGATACAGGGCTATGGGGAGAGAGAGTGGGGCAGTGGGATTAGTTTGGGGATTGATACAGGGCTATGGGGAGAGAGAGCGGGGCAGTGGGATTAGTTTGGGGATTGATACAGGGCTATGGGGAGAGAGAGTGGGGCAGTGGGATTAGTTTGGGGATTGATACAGGGCTATGGGGAGAGAGAGGGGCAGTGGGATTAGTTTGGGGATTGATACAGGGCTATGGGGAGAGAGAGTGGGGCAGTGGGATTAGTTTGGGGATTGATACAGGGCTATGGGGAGAGAGAGTGGGGCAGTGGGATTAGTTTGGGGATTGATACAGGGCTATGGGGAGAGAGAGTGGGGCAGTGGGATTAGTTTGGGGATTGATACAGGGCTATGGGGAGAGAGAGTGGGGCAGTGGGATTAGTTTGGGGATTGATACAGGGCTATGGGGAGAGAGAGTGGGGCAGTGGGATTAGTTTGGGGATTGATACAGGGCTATGGGGAGAGAGAGTGGGGCAGTGGGATTAGTTTGGGGATTGATACAGGGCTATGGGGAGAGAGAGTGGGGCAGTGGGATTAGTTTGGGGATTGATACAGGGCTATGGGGAGAGAGAGTGGGGCAGTGGGATTAGTTTGGGGATTGATACAGGGCTATGGGGAGAGAGAGCGGGGCAGTGGGATTAGTTTGGGGATTGATACAGGGCTATGGGGAGAGAGAGCGGGGCAGTGGGATTAGTTTGGGGATTGATACAGGGCTATGGGGAGAGAGAGTGGGGCAGTGGGATTAGTTTGGGGATTGATACAGGGCTATGGGGAGAGAGAGCGGGGCAGTGGGATTAGTTTGGGGATTGATACAGGGCTATGGGAGAGAGAGTGGGGCAGTGGGATTAGTTTGGGGATTGATACAGGGCTATGGGGAGAGAGAGTGGGGCAGTGGGATTAGTTTGGGGATTGATACAGGGCTATGGGGAGAGAGAGTGGGGCAGTGGGATTAGTTTGGGGATTGATACAGGGCTATGGGGAGAGAGAGTGGGGCAGTGGGATTAGTTTGGGGATTGATACAGGGCTATGGGGAGAGAGAGTGGGGCAGTGGGATTAGTTTGGGGATTGATACAGGGCTATGGGGAGAGAGAGTGGGGCAGTGGGATTAGTTTGGGGATTGATACAGGGCTATGGGAGAGAGAGTGGGGCAGTGGGATTAGTTTGGGGATTGATACAGGGCTATGGGGAGAGAGTGGGGCAGTGGGATTAGTTTGGGGATTGATACAGGGCTATGGGAGAGAGAGTGGGGCAGTGGGATTAGTTTGGGGATTGATACAGGGCTATGGGGAGAGAGAGTGGGGCAGTGGGATTAGTTTGGGGATTGATACAGGGCTATGGGGAGAGAGAGTGGGGCAGTGGGATTAGTTTGGGGATTGATACAGGGCTATGGGGAGAGAGAGTGGGGCAGTGGGATTAGTTTGGGGATTGATACAGGGCTATGGGGAGAGAGAGTGGGGCAGTGGGATTAGTTTGGGGATTGATACAGGGCTATGGGGAGAGAGAGTGGGGCAGTGGGATTAGTTTGGGGATTGATACAGGGCTATGGGGAGAGAGAGTGGGGCAGTGGGATTAGTTTGGGGATTGATACAGGGCTATGGGGAGAGAGAGCGGGGCAGTGGGATTAGTTTGGGGATTGATACAGGGCTATGGGGAGAGAGAGGGGGGCAGTGGGATTAGTTTGGGGATTGATACAGGGCTATGGGGAGAGAGAGCGGGGCAGTGGGATTAGTTTGGGGATTGATACAGGGCTATGGGGAGAGAGAGTGGGGCAGTGGGATTAGTTTGGGGATTGATACAGGGCTATGGGGAGAGAGAGCGGGGCAGTGGGATTAGTTTGGGGATTGATACAGGGCTATGGGGAGAGAGAGTGGGGCAGTGGGATTAGTTTGGGGATTGATACAGGGCTATGGGGAGAGAGAGTGGGGCAGTGGGATTAGTTTGGGGATTGATACAGGGCTATGGGGAGAGAGAGTGGGGCAGTGGGATTAGTTTGGGGATTGATACAGGGCTATGGGGAGAGAGAGTGGGGCAGTGGGATTAGTTTGGGGATTGATACAGGGCTATGGGGAGAGAGAGTGGGGCAGTGGGATTAGTTTGGGGATTGATACAGGGCTATGGGAGAGAGAGTGGGGCTGTGGGATTAGTTTGGGGATTGATACAGGGCTATGGGGGAGAGAGCGGGGCAGTGGGATTAGTTTGGGGATTGATACAGGGCTATGGGGAGAGAGAGTGGGGCAGTGGGATTAGTTTGGGGATTGATACAGGGCTATGGGGAGAGAGAGTGGGGCAGTGGGATTAGTTTGGGGATTGATACAGGGCTATGGGGAGAGAGAGTGGGGCAGTGGGATTAGTTTGGGGATTGATACAGGGCTATGGGGAGAGAGAGCGGGGCAGTGGGATTAGTTTGGGGATTGATACAGGGCTATGGGGAGAGAGAGCGGGGCAGTGGGATTAGTTTGGGGATTGATACAGGGCTATGGGGAGAGAGTGGGGCAGTGGGATTAGTTTGGGGATTGATACAGGGCTATGGGGAGAGAGAGTGGGGCAGTGGGATTAGTTTGGGGATTGATACAGGGCTATGGGGAGAGAGAGTGGGGCAGTGGGATTAGTTTGGGGATTGATACAGGGCTATGGGGAGAGAGAGCGGGGGCAGTGGGATTAGTTTGGGGATTGATACAGGGCTATGGGGAGAGAGAGTGGGGCAGTGGGATTAGTTTGGGGATTGATACAGGGCTATGGGGAGAGAGAGCGGGGCAGTGGGATTAGTTTGGGGATTGATACAGGGCTATGGGGAGAGAGAGTGGGGCAGTGGGATTAGTTTGGGGATTGATACAGGGCTATGGGGAGAGAGAGTGGGGCAGTGGGATTAGTTTGGGGATTGATACAGGGCTATGGGGAGAGAGAGTGGGGCAGTGGGATTAGTTTGGGGATTGATACAGGGCTATGGGGAGAGAGTGGGGCAGTGGGATTAGTTTGGGGATTGATACAGGGCTATGGGGAGAGAGAGTGGGGCAGTGGGATTAGTTTGGGGATTGATACAGGGCTATGGGGAGAGAGAGTGGGGCAGTGGGATTAGTTTGGGGATTGATACAGGGCTATGGGGAGAGAGAGTGGGGCAGTGGGATTAGTTTGGGGATTGATACAGGGCTATGGGGAGAGAGAGTGGGGCAGTGGGATTAGTTTGGGGATTGATACAGGGCTATGGGGAGAGAGAGTGGGGCAGTGGGATTAGTTTGGGGATTGATACAGGGCTATGGGGAGAGAGAGTGGGGCAGTGGGATTAGTTTGGGGATTGATACAGGGCTATGGGGAGAGAGAGTGGGGCAGTGGGATTAGTTTGGGGATTGATACAGGGCTATGGGGAGAGAGAGTGGGGCAGTGGGATTAGTTTGGGGATTGATACAGGGCTATGGGGAGAGAGAGGGGGCAGTGGGATTAGTTTGGGGATTGATACAGGGCTATGGGGAGAGAGAGTGGGGCAGTGGGATTAGTTTGGGGATTGATACAGGGCTATGGGGAGGGAGAGCGGGGCAGTGGGATTAGTTTGGGGATTGATACAGGGCTATGGGGAGAGAGAGTGGGGCAGTGGGATTAGTTTGGGGATTGATACAGGGCTATGGGGAGAGAGAGTGGGGCAGTGGGATTAGTTTGGGGATTGATACAGGGCTATGGGGAGAGAGAGTGGGGCAGTGGGATTAGTTTGGGGATTGATACAGGGCTATGGGAGAGAGAGTGGGGCAGTGGGATTAGTTTGGGGATTGATACAGGGCTATGGGGAGAGAGAGGGGCAGTGGGATTAGTTTGGGGATTGATACAGGGCTATGGGGAGAGAGAGTGGGGCAGTGGGATTAGTTTGGGGATTGATACAGGGCTATGGGGAGAGAGAGGGGCAGTGGGATTAGTTTGGGGATTGATACAGGGCTATGGGGAGAGAGAGTGGGGCAGTGGGATTAGTTTGGGGATTGATACAGGGCTATGGGGAGAGAGAGCGGGGCAGTGGGATTAGTTTGGGGATTGATACAGGGCTATGGGAGAGAGAGTGGGGCAGTGGGATTAGTTTGGGGATTGATACAGGGCTATGGGGAGAGAGAGCGGGGCAGTGGGATTAGTTTGGGGATTGATACAGGGCTATGGGGAGAGAGAGTGGGGCAGTGGGATTAGTTTGGGGATTGATACAGGGCTATGGGGAGAGAGAGTGGGGCAGTGGGATTAGTTTGGGGATTGATACAGGGCTATGGGGAGAGAGAGTGGGGCAGTGGGATTAGTTTGGGGATTGATACAGGGCTATGGGGAGAGAGTGGGGCAGTGGGATTAGTTTGGGGATTGATACAGGGCTATGGGGAGAGAGAGTGGGGCAGTGGGATTAGTTTGGGGATTGATACAGGGCTATGGGGAGAGAGTGGGGCAGTGGGATTAGTTTGGGGATTGATACAGGGCTATGGGGAGAGAGAGTGGGGCAGTGGGATTAGTTTGGGGATTGATACAGGGCTATGGGGAGAGAGAGTGGGGCAGTGGGATTAGTTTGGGGATTGATACAGGGCTATGGGGAGAGAGAGTGGGGCAGTGGGATTAGTTTGGGGATTGATACAGGGCTATGGGGAGAGAGAGTGGGGCAGTGGGATTAGTTTGGGGATTGATACAGGGCTATGGGGAGAGAGAGTGGGGCAGTGGGATTAGTTTGGGGATTGATACAGGGCTATGGGGAGAGAGAGTGGGGCAGTGGGATTAGTTTGGGGATTGATACAGGGCTATGGGGAGAGAGAGTGGGGCAGTGGGATTAGTTTGGGGATTGATACAGGGCTATGGGGAGAGAGAGTGGGGCAGTGGGATTAGTTTGGGGATTGATACAGGGCTATGGGGAGAGAGAGTGGGGCAGTGGGATTAGTTTGGGGATTGATACAGGGCTATGGGGAGAGAGAGCGGGGCAGTGGGATTAGTTTGGGGATCGATACAGGGCTATGGGGAGAGAGAGTGGGGCAGTGGGATTAGTTTGGGGATTGATACAGGGCTATGGGGAGAGAGAGCGGGGCAGTGGGATTAGTTTGGGGATTGATACAGGGCTATGGGGAGAGAGAGTGGGGCAGTGGGATTAGTTTGGGGATTGATACAGGGCTATGGGGAGAGAGAGTGGGGCAGTGGGATTAGTTTGGGGATTGATACAGGGCTATGGGGGAGAGAGTGGGGCAGTGGGATTAGTTTGGGGATTGATACAGGGCTATGGGGAGAGAGAGTGGGGCAGTGGGATTAGTTTGGGGATTGATACAGGGCTATGGGGAGAGAGAGTGGGGCAGTGGGATTAGTTTGGGGATTGATACAGGGCTATGGGGAGAGAGAGTGGGGCAGTGGGATTAGTTTGGGGATTGATACAGGGCTATGGGGAGAGAGAGTGGGGCAGTGGGATTAGTTTGGGGATTGATACAGGGCTATGGGAGAGAGAGTGGGGCAGTGGGATTAGTTTGGGGATTGATACAGGGCTATGGGGAGAGAGAGTGGGGCAGTGGGATTAGTTTGGGGATTGATACAGGGCTATGGGGAGAGAGAGTGGGGCAGTGGGATTAGTTTGGGGATTGATACAGGGCTATGGGGAGAGAGAGGGGCAGTGGGATTAGTTTGGGGATTGATACAGGGCTATGGGGAGAGAGAGCGGGGCAGTGGGATTAGTTTGGGGATTGATACAGGGCTATGGGGAGAGAGAGCGGGGCAGTGGGATTAGTTTGGGGATTGATACAGGGCTATGGGGAGAGAGAGTGGGGCAGTGGGATTAGTTTGGGGATTGATACAGGGCTATGGGGAGAGAGAGTGGGGCAGTGGGATTAGTTTGGGGATTGATACAGGGCTATGGGGAGAGAGAGTGGGGCAGTGGGATTAGTTTGGGGATTGATACAGGGCTATGGGGAGAGAGCGGGGCAGTGGGATTAGTTTGGGGATTGATACAGGGCTATGGGGAGAGAGAGTGGGGCAGTGGGATTAGTTTGGGGATTGATACAGGGCTATGGGGAGAGAGCGTGGGCAGTGGGATTAGTTTGGGGATTGATACAGGGCTATGGGGAGAGAGTGGGGCAGTGGGATTAGTTTGGGGATTGATACAGGGCTATGGGGAGAGAGAGAGCAGGGGCAGTGGGATTGATTGGGGAGAGAGAGAGGGCATGGGGGAGAGAGAGTGGGGGGAGAGATGGGGCAGTGGGGATAGTTTGGGGGATACAGGGCTATGGGGAGAGAGAGGGGCAGTGGGATTAGTTTGGGGATTGATACAGGGCTATGGGGAGAGAGAGTGGGGCAGTGGGATTAGTTTGGGGATTGATACAGGGCTATGGGGAGAGAGAGTGGGGCAGTGGGATTAGTTTGGGGATTGATACAGGGCTATGGGGAGAGAGAGTGGGGCAGTGGGATTAGTTTGGGGATTGATACAGGGCTATGGGGAGAGAGTGGGGCAGTGGGATTAGTTTGGGGATTGATACAGGGCTATGGGGAGAGAGAGTGGGGCAGTGGGATTAGTTTGGGGATTGATACAGGGCTATGGGGAGAGAGAGCGGGGCAGTGGGATTAGTTTGGGGATTGATACAGGGCTATGGGGAGAGAGAGTGGGGCAGTGGGATTAGTTTGGGGATTGATACAGGGCTATGGGGAGAGAGAGTGGGGCAGTGGGATTAGTTTGGGGATTGATACAGGGCTATGGGGAGAGAGAGTGGGGCAGTGGGATTAGTTTGGGGATTGATACAGGGCTATGGGGAGAGAGATGGGGCAGTGGGATTAGTTTGGGGATTGATACAGGGCTATGGGGAGAGAGATGGGGCAGTGGGATTAGTTTGGGGATTGATACAGGGCTATGGGGAGAGAGAGTGGGCAGTGGGATTAGTTTGGGGATTGATACAGGGCTATGGGAGAGAGAGTGGGGCAGTGGGATTAGTTTGGGGATTGATACAGGGCTATGGGGAGAGAGATGGGGCAGTGGGATTAGTTTGGGGATTGATACAGGGCTATGGGGAGAGAGAGTGGGGCAGTGGGATTAGTTTGGGGATTGATACAGGGCTATGGGGAGAGAGAGTGGGGCAGTGGGATTAGTTTGGGGATTGATACAGGGCTATGGGGAGAGAGAGTGGGGCAGTGGGATTAGTTTGGGGATTGATACAGGGCTATGGGAGAGAGAGCGGGGCAGTGGGATTAGTTTGGGGATTGATACAGGGCTATGGGGAGAGAGAGTGGGGCAGTGGGATTAGTTTGGGGATTGATACAGGGCTATGGGGAGAGAGAGTGGGGCAGTGGGATTAGTTTGGGGATTGATACAGGGCTATGGGGAGAGAGAGTGGGGCAGTGGGATTAGTTTGGGGATTGATACAGGGCTATGGGGAGAGAGAGTGGGGCAGTGGGATTAGTTTGGGGATCGATACAGGGCTATGGGGAGAGAGTGGGGCAGTGGGATTAGTTTGGGGATTGATACAGGGCTATGGGGAGAGAGAGTGGGGCAGTGGGATTAGTTTGGGGATTGATACAGGGCTATGGGGAGAGAGAGTGGGGCAGTGGGATTAGTTTGGGGATTGATACAGGGCTATGGGGAGAGAGAGTGGGGCAGTGGGATTAGTTTGGGGATTGATACAGGGCTATGGGGAGAGAGAGTGGGGCAGTGGGATTAGTTTGGGGATTGATACAGGGCTATGGGGAGAGAGAGTGGGGCAGTGGGATTAGTTTGGGGATTGATACAGGGCTATGGGAGAGAGAGTGGGGCAGTGGGATTAGTTTGGGGATTGATACAGGGCTATGGGGAGAGAGAGTGGGGCAGTGGGATTAGTTTGGGGATTGATACAGGGCTATGGGGAGAGAGAGTGGGGCAGTGGGATTAGTTTGGGGATTGATACAGGGCTATGGGGAGAGAGAGTGGGGCAGTGGGATTAGTTTGGGGATTGATACAGGGCTATGGGAGAGAGAGTGGGGCAGTGGGATTAGTTTGGGGATTGATACAGGGCTATGGGGAGAGAGAGCGGGGCAGTGGGATTAGTTTGGGGATTGATACAGGGCTATGGGGAGAGAGAGTGGGGCAGTGGGATTAGTTTGGGGATTGATACAGGGCTATGGGGAGAGAGAGCGGGGGCAGTGGGATTAGTTTGGGGATTGATACAGGGCTATGGGGAGAGAGAGTGGGGCAGTGGGATTAGTTTGGGGATTGATACAGGGCTATGGGGAGAGAGAGCGGGGCAGTGGGATTAGTTTGGGGATTGATACAGGGCTATGGGGGAGAGAGTGGGGCAGTGGGATTAGTTTGGGGATTGATACAGGGCTATGGGGAGAGAGAGTGGGGCAGTGGGATTAGTTTGGGGATTGATACAGGGCTATGGGGAGAGAGAGTGGGGCAGTGGGATTAGTTTGGGGATTGATACAGGGCTATGGGGAGAGAGAGGGGGGCAGTGGGATTAGTTTGGGGATTGATACAGGGCTATGGGGAGAGAGTGGGGCAGTGGGATTAGTTTGGGGATTGATACAGGGCTATGGGGAGAGAGAGTGGGGCAGTGGGATTAGTTTGGGGATTGATACAGGGCTATGGGGAGAGAGAGTGGGGCAGTGGGATTAGTTTGGGGATTGATACAGGGCTATGGGGAGAGAGAGCGGGGGCAGTGGGATTAGTTTGGGGATTGATACAGGGCTATGGGGAGAGAGTGGGGCAGTGGGATTAGTTTGGGGATTGATACAGGGCTATGGGGAGAGAGAGTGGGGCAGTGGGATTAGTTTGGGGATTGATACAGGGCTATGGGGAGAGAGTGGGGCAGTGGGATTAGTTTGGGGATTGATACAGGGCTATGGGGAGAGAGAGTGGGGCAGTGGGATTAGTTTGGGGATTGATACAGGGCTATGGGGAGAGAGAGTGGGGCAGTGGGATTAGTTTGGGGATTGATACAGGGCTATGGGGAGAGAGAGTGGGGCAGTGGGATTAGTTTGGGGATTGATACAGGGCTATGGGGAGAGAGAGTGGGGCAGTGGGATTAGTTTGGGGATTGATACAGGGCTATGGGGGGAGAGAGTGGGGCAGTGGGATTAGTTTGGGGATTGATACAGGGCTATGGGGAGAGAGAGCGGGGCAGTGGGATTAGTTTGGGGATTGATACAGGGCTATGGGGGGAGAGAGTGGGGCAGTGGGATTAGTTTGGGGATTGATACAGGGCTATGGGGAGAGAGAGTGGGGCAGTGGGATTAGTTTGGGGATTGATACAGGGCTATGGGGAGAGAGAGTGGGGCAGTGGGATTAGTTTGGGGATTGATACAGGGCTATGGGGAGAGAGAGTGGGGCAGTGGGATTAGTTTGGGGATTGATACAGGGCTATGGGGAGAGAGAGTGGGGCAGTGGGATTAGTTTGGGGATTGATACAGGGCTATGGGGAGAGAGTGGGGCAGTGGGATTAGTTTGGGGATTGATACAGGGCTATGGAGAGAGAGTGGGGCAGTGGGATTAGTTTGGGGATTGATACAGGGCTATGGGGAGAGAGCGGGGGCAGTGGGATTAGTTTGGGGATTGATACAGGGCTATGGGGAGAGAGAGTGGGGCAGTGGGATTAGTTTGGGGATTGATACAGGGCTATGGGGAGAGAGAGCGGGGCAGTGGGATTAGTTTGGGGATTGATACAGGGCTATGGGGAGAGAGAGTGGGGCAGTGGGATTAGTTTGGGGATTGATACAGGGCTATGGGGAGAGAGAGTGGGGCAGTGGGATTAGTTTGGGGATTGATACAGGGCTATGGGGAGAGAGAGTGGGGCAGTGGGATTAGTTTGGGGATTGATACAGGGCTATGGGGAGAGAGAGTGGGGCAGTGGGATTAGTTTGGGGATTGATACAGGGCTATGGGGAGAGAGAGTGGGGCAGTGGGATTAGTTTGGGGATTGATACAGGGCTATGGGGAGAGAGCGGGGCAGTGGGATTAGTTTGGGGATTGATACAGGGCTATGGGGAGAGAGAGCGGGGCAGTGGGATTAGTTTGGGGATTGATACAGGGCTATGGGGAGAGAGAGTGGGGCAGTGGGATTAGTTTGGGGATTGATACAGGGCTATGGGGAGAGAGAGCGGGGCAGTGGGATTAGTTTGGGGATTGATACAGGGCTATGGGGAGAGAGAGGGGCAGTGGGATTAGTTTGGGGATTGATACAGGGCTATGGGGAGAGAGAGTGGGGCAGTGGGATTAGTTTGGGGATTGATACAGGGCTATGGGGAGAGAGCGGGGCAGTGGGATTAGTTTGGGGATTGATACAGGGCTATGGGAGAGAGAGTGGGGCAGTGGGATTAGTTTGGGGATTGATACAGGGCTATGGGGAGAGAGAGCGTGGGGCAGTGGGATTAGTTTGGGGATTGATACAGGGCTATGGGGAGAGAGTGGGGCAGTGGGATTAGTTTGGGGATTGATACAGGGCTATGGGGAGAGAGAGCGGGGCAGTGGGATTAGTTTGGGGATTGATACAGGGCTATGGGGAGAGAGAGTGGGGCAGTGGGATTAGTTTGGGGTTGATACAGGGCTATGGGGAGAGAGAGGGGGCAGTGGGATTAGTTTGGGGATTGATACAGGGCTATGGGGAGAGAGAGTGGGGCAGTGGGATTAGTTTGGGGATTGATACAGGGCTATGGGAGAGAGAGGGGGGCAGTGGGATTAGTTTGGGGATTGATACAGGGCTATGGGGAGAGAGAGTGGGGCAGTGGGATTAGTTTGGGGATTGATACAGGGCTATGGGGAGAGAGAGTGGGGCAGTGGGATTAGTTTGGGGATTGATACAGGGCTATGGGGAGAGAGAGTGGGGCAGTGGGATTAGTTTGGGGATTGATACAGGGCTATGGGAGAGAGAGCGGGGCAGTGGGATTAGTTTGGGGATTGATACAGGGCTATGGGGAGAGAGAGTGGGGCAGTGGGATTAGTTTGGGGATTGATACAGGGCTATGGGGAGAGAGAGTGGGGCAGTGGGATTAGTTTGGGGATTGATACAGGGCTATGGGGAGAGAGAGTGGGGCAGTGGGATTAGTTTGGGGATTGATACAGGGCTATGGGGAGAGAGATGGGGCAGTGGGATTAGTTTGGGGATTGATACAGGGCTATGGGGAGAGAGAGGGGGCAGTGGGATTAGTTTGGGGATTGATACAGGGCTATGGGGAGAGAGAGGGGGCAGTGGGATTAGTTTGGGGATTGATACAGGGCTATGGGGAGAGAGAGGGGCAGTGGGATTAGTTTGGGGATTGATACAGGGCTATGGGGAGAGAGATGGGGCAGTGGGATTAGTTTGGGGATTGATACAGGGCTATGGGGAGAGAGAGTGGGGCAGTGGGATTAGTTTGGGGATTGATACAGGGCTATGGGGAGAGAGAGTGGGGCAGTGGGATTAGTTTGGGGATTGATACAGGGCTATGGGGAGAGAGAGTGGGGCAGTGGGATTAGTTTGGGGATTGATACAGGGCTATGGGGAGAGAGAGTGGGGCAGTGGGATTAGTTTGGGGATTGATACAGGGCTATGGGGAGAGAGTGGGGCAGTGGGATTAGTTTGGGGATTGATACAGGGCTATGGGGAGAGAGAGTGGGGCAGTGGGATTAGTTTGGGGATTGATACAGGGCTATGGGGAGAGAGAGTGGGGCAGTGGGATTAGTTTGGGGATTGATACAGGGCTATGGGGAGAGAGAGTGGGGCAGTGGGATTAGTTTGGGGATCGATACAGGGCTATGGGGAGAGAGAGTGGGGCAGTGGGATTAGTTTGGGGATTGATACAGGGCTATGGGGAGAGAGCGGGGCAGTGGGATTAGTTTGGGGATTGATACAGGGCTATGGGGAGAGAGAGTGGGGCAGTGGGATTAGTTTGGGGATTGATACAGGGCTATGGGGAGAGAGAGTGGGGCAGTGGGATTAGTTTGGGGATTGATACAGGGCTATGGGGAGAGAGAGTGGGGCAGTGGGATTAGTTTGGGGATTGATACAGGGCTATGGGGAGAGAGAGCGGGGCAGTGGGATTAGTTTGGGGATTGATACAGGGCTATGGGGAGAGAGAGTGGGGCAGTGGGATTAGTTTGGGGATTGATACAGGGCTATGGGGAGAGAGAGTGGGGCAGTGGGATTAGTTTGGGGATTGATACAGGGCTATGGGGAGAGAGTGGGGCAGTGGGATTAGTTTGGGGATTGATACAGGGCTATGGGGAGAGAGAGGGGGCAGTGGGATTAGTTTGGGGATTGATACAGGGCTATGGGGAGAGAGAGTGGGGCAGTGGGATTAGTTTGGGGATTGATACAGGGCTATGGGGAGAGAGAGGGGGTGTGGATTAGTTTGGGGATTGATACAGGGCTATGGGGAGAGAGAGTGGGGCAGTGGGATTAGTTTGGGGATTGATACAGGGCTATGGGGAGAGAGTGGGCAGTGGGATTAGTTTGGGGATTGATACAGGGCTATGGGGAGAGAGTGGGGCAGTGGGATTAGTTTGGGGATTGATACAGGGCTATGGGGAGAGAGAGTGGGGCAGTGGGATTAGTTTGGGGATTGATACAGGGCTATGGGGAGAGAGAGTGGGGCAGTGGGATTAGTTTGGGGATTGATACAGGGCTATGGGGAGAGAGAGTGGGGCAGTGGGATTAGTTTGGGGATTGATACAGGGCTATGGGGAGAGAGAGTGGGGCAGTGGGATTAGTTTGGGGATTGATACAGGGCTATGGGGAGAGAGAGTGGGGCAGTGGGATTAGTTTGGGGATTGATACAGGGCTATGGGGAGAGAGAGTGGGGCAGTGGGATTAGTTTGGGGATTGATACAGGGCTATGGGGAGAGAGAGTGGGGCAGTGGGATTAGTTTGGGGATTGATACAGGGCTATGGGGAGAGAGAGCGGGGCAGTGGGATTAGTTTGGGGATTGATACAGGGCTATGGGGAGAGAGAGCGGGCAGTGGGATTAGTTTGGGGATTGATACAGGGCTATGGGGAGAGAGTGGGGCAGTGGGATTAGTTTGGGGATTGATACAGGGCTATGGGGAGAGAGAGCGGGGCAGTGGGATTAGTTTGGGGATTGATACAGGGCTATGGGGGGAGAGAGTGGGGCAGTGGGATTAGTTTGGGGATTGATACAGGGCTATGGGAGAGAGAGTGGGGCAGTGGGATTAGTTTGGGGATTGATACAGGGCTGGGGAGAGAGAGTGGGGCAGTGGGATTAGTTTGGGGATTGATACAGGGCTATGGGGAGAGAGAGTGGGGCAGTGGGATTAGTTTGGGGATTGATACAGGGCTATGGGGAGAGAGAGTGGGGCAGTGGGATTAGTTTGGGGATTGATACAGGGCTATGGGGAGAGAGAGCGGGGCAGTGGGATTAGTTTGGGGATTGATACAGGGCTATGGGGAGAGAGTGTGGGGATTGATACAGGGCTATGGGGAGAGAGAGCGGGGCAGTGGGATTAGTTTGGGGATTGATACAGGGCTATGGGGAGAGAGAGTGGGGCAGTGGGATTAGTTTGGGGTTGATACAGGGCTATGGGGAGAGAGAGCGGGGCAGTGGGATTAGTTTGGGGATTGATACAGGGCTATGGGGAGAGAGAGCGGGGCAGTGGGATTAGTTTGGGGATTGATACAGGGCTATGGGGAGAGAGAGCGGGCAGTGGGATTAGTTTGGGGATTGATACAGGGCTATGGGGAGAGAGAGTGGGGCAGTGGGATTAGTTTGGGGATTGATACAGGGCTATGGGGAGAGAGAGCGGGGCAGTGGGATTAGTTTGGGGATTGATACAGGGCTATGGGGGAGAGAGTGGGGCAGTGGGATTAGTTTGGGGATTGATACAGGGCTATGGGGAGAGAGAGCGGGGCAGTGGGATTAGTTTGGGGATTGATACAGGGCTATGGGGAGAGAGAGTGGGGCAGTGGGATTAGTTTGGGGATTGATACAGGGCTATGGGGAGAGAGAGTGGGGCAGTGGGATTAGTTTGGGGATTGATACAGGGCTATGGGGAGAGAGAGCGGGGCAGTGGGATTAGTTTGGGGATTGATACAGGGCTATGGGGAGAGAGAGTGGGGCAGTGGGATTAGTTTGGGTATTGATACAGGGCTATGGGAGAGAGAGCGGGGCAGTGGGATTAGTTTGGGGATTGATACAGGGCTATGGGGAGAGAGAGTGGGGCAGTGGGATTAGTTTGGGGATTGATACAGGGCTATGGGGAGAGAGTGGGGCAGTGGGATTAGTTTGGGGATTGATACAGGGCTATGGGGAGAGAGAGTGGGGCAGTGGGATTAGTTTGGGGATTGATACAGGGCTATGGGGAGAGAGAGTGGGCAGTGGGATTAGTTTGGGGATTGATACAGGGCTATGGGGAGAGAGTGGGGCAGTGGGATTAGTTTGGGGATTGATACAGGGCTATGGGGAGAGAGAGCGGGGCAGTGGGATTAGTTTGGGGATTGATACAGGGCTATGGGGGAGAGAGTGGGGCAGTGGGATTAGTTTGGGGATTGATACAGGGCTATGGGGAGAGAGAGTGGGGCAGTGGGATTAGTTTGGGGATTGATACAGGGCTATGGGGAGAGAGTGGGGCAGTGGGATTAGTTTGGGGATTGATACAGGGCTATGGGGAGAGAGTGGGGCAGTGGGATTAGTTTGGGGATTGATACAGGGCTATGGGGGAGAGAGTGGGGCAGTGGGATTAGTTTGGGGATTGATACAGGGCTATGGGGAGAGAGTGGGGCAGTGGGATTAGTTTGGGGATTGATACAGGGCTATGGGGAGAGAGAGGGGCAGTGGGATTAGTTTGGGGATTGATACAGGGCTATGGGGGAGAGAGTGGGGCAGTGGGATTAGTTTGGGGATTGATACAGGGCTATGGGGAGAGAGAGTGGGGCAGTGGGATTAGTTTGGGGATTGATACAGGGCTATGGGGAGAGAGAGTGGGGCAGTGGGATTAGTTTGGGGATTGATACAGGGCTATGGGAGAGAGAGTGGGGCAGTGGGATTTGTTTGGGGATTGATACAGGGCTATGGGGAGAGAGAGCGGGGCAGTGGGATTAGTTTGGGGATTGATACAGGGCTATGGGGAGAGAGAGTGGGGCAGTGGGATTAGTTTGGGGATTGATACAGGGCTATGGGGAGAGAGATGGGGCAGTGGGATTAGTTTGGGGATTGATACAGGGCTATGGGGAGAGAGTGGGGCAGTGGGATTAGTTTGGGATTGATACAGGGCTATGGGGAGAGAGTGGGGCAGTGGGATTAGTTTGGGGATTGATACAGGGCTATGGGGAGAGAGAGTGGGGCAGTGGGATTAGTTTGGGGATTGATACAGGGCTATGGGGAGAGAGAGCGGGGCAGTGGGATTAGTTTGGGGATTGATACAGGGCTATGGGAGAGAGAGTGGGGCAGTGGGATTAGTTTGGGGATTGATACAGGGCTATGGGGAGAGAGAGGGGCAGTGGGATTAGTTTGGGGATTGATACAGGGCTATGGGGAGAGAGAGTGGGGCAGTGGGATTAGTTTGGGGATTGATACAGGGCTATGGGGAGAGAGAGTGGGGCAGTGGGATTAGTTTGGGGATCGATACAGGGCTATGGGGAGAGAGAGTGGGGCAGTGGGATTAGTTTGGGGATTGATACAGGGCTATGGGGAGAGAGAGTGGGGCAGTGGGATTAGTTTGGGGATTGATACAGGGCTATGGGGAGAGAGAGTGGGGCAGTGGGATTAGTTTGGGGATCGATACAGGGCTATGGGGAGAGAGAGTGGGGCAGTGGGATTAGTTTGGGGATTGATACAGGGCTATGGGGAGAGAGAGTGGGGCAGTGGGATTAGTTTGGGGATTGATACAGGGCTATGGGGAGAGAGATGGGGCAGTGGGATTAGTTTGGGGATTGATACAGGGCTATGGGGAGAGAGAGTGGGGCAGTGGGATTAGTTTGGGGATTGATACAGGGCTATGGGGAGAGAGAGTGGGGCAGTGGGATTAGTTTGGGGATTGATACAGGGCTATGGGGAGAGAGAGGGGCAGTGGGATTAGTTTGGGGATTGATACAGGGCTATGGGGAGAGAGAGTGGGGCAGTGGGATTAGTTTGGGGATTGATACAGGGCTATGGGGAGAGAGAGTGGGGCAGTGGGATTAGTTTGGGGATTGATACAGGGCTATGGGGAGAGAGAGCGGGGCAGTGGGATTAGTTTGGGGATTGATACAGGGCTATGGGGAGAGAGTGGGGCAGTGGGATTAGTTTGGGGATTGATACAGGGCTATGGGGAGAGAGAGGGGCAGTGGGATTAGTTTGGGGATTGATACAGGGCTATGGGGAGAGAGAGTGGGCAGTGGGATTAGTTTGGGGATTGATACAGGGCTATGGGAGAGAGAGCGGGGCAGTGGGATTAGTTTGGGGATTGATACAGGGCTATGGGGAGAGAGAGGGGGCAGTGGGATTAGTTTGGGGATTGATACAGGGCTATGGGGAGAGAGTGGGGCAGTGGGATTAGTTTGGGGATTGATACAGGGCTATGGGGAGAGAGAGTGGGGCAGTGGGATTAGTTTGGGGATTGATACAGGGCTATGGGGAGAGAGAGTGGGGCAGTGGGATTAGTTTGGGGATTGATACAGGGCTATGGGGAGAGAGTGGGGCAGTGGGATTAGTTTGGGGATTGATACAGGGCTATGGGGAGAGAGAGGGGGCAGTGGGATTAGTTTGGGGATTGATACAGGGCTATGGGGAGAGAGAGTGGGGCAGTGGGATTAGTTTGGGGATTGATACAGGGCTATGGGGAGAGAGCGTGGGGCAGTGGGATTAGTTTGGGGATTGATACAGGGCTATGGGAGAGAGAGCGGGGCAGTGGGATTAGTTTGGGGATTGATACAGGGCTATGGGGAGAGAGAGGGGCAGTGGGATTAGTTTGGGGATTGATACAGGGCTATGGGGAGAGAGAGTGGGGCAGTGGGATTAGTTTGGGGATTGATACAGGGCTATGGGGGGGGAGAGTGGGGCAGTGGGATTAGTTTGGGGATTGATACAGGGCTATGGGGAGAGAGAGCGGGGCAGTGGGATTAGTTTGGGGATTGATACAGGGCTATGGGAGAGAGAGTGGGGCAGTGGGATTAGTTTGGGGATTGATACAGGGCTATGGGGAGAGAGAGTGGGGCAGTGGGATTAGTTTGGGGATTGATACAGGGCTATGGGGAGAGAGAGTGGGGCAGTGGGATTAGTTTGGGGATTGATACAGGGCTATGGGGAGAGAGAGTGAGGCACTGGGATTAGTTTGGGGATTGATACAGGGCTATGGGGAGAGAGTGGGGCAGTGGGATTAGTTTGGGGATTGATACAGGGCTATGGGGAGAGAGAGTGGGGCAGTGGGATTAGTTTGGGGATTGATACAGGGCTATGGGGAGAGAGAGTGGGGCAGTGGGATTAGTTTGGGGATTGATACAGGGCTATGGGGAGAGAGATGGGGCAGTGGGATTAGTTTGGGGATTGATACAGGGCTATGGGGAGAGAGAGTGGGGCAGTGGGATTAGTTTGGGGATTGATACAGGGCTATGGGGAGAGAGAGTGGGGCAGTGGGATTAGTTTGGGGATTGATACAGGGCTATGGGGAGAGAGAGTGGGCAGTGGGATTAGTTTGGGGATTGATACAGGGCTATGGGGAGAGAGAGCGGGGCAGTGGGATTAGTTTGGGGATTGATACAGGGCTATGGGGAGAGAGAGTGGGGCAGTGGGATTAGTTTGGGGATTGATACAGGGCTATGGGGAGAGAGAGCGGGGCAGTGGGATTAGTTTGGGGATTGATACAGGGCTATGGGGAGAGAGAGTGGGGCAGTGGGATTAGTTTGGGGATTGATACAGGGCTATGGGGAGAGAGAGTGGGGCAGTGGGATTAGTTTGGGGATTGATACAGGGCTATGGGGAGAGAGAGTGGGGCAGTGGGATTAGTTTGGGGATTGATACAGGGCTATGGGAGAGAGAGTGGGGCAGTGGGATTAGTTTGGGGATTGATACAGGGCTATGGGGAGAGAGAGTGGGGCAGTGGGATTAGTTTGGGGATTGATACAGGGCTATGGGGAGAGAGAGTGGGGCACTGGGATTAGTTTGGGGATTGATACAGGGCTATGGGGAGAGAGTGGGGCAGTGGGATTAGTTTGGGGATTGATACAGGGCTATGGGGAGAGAGAGTGGGGCAGTGGGATTAGTTTGGGGATTGATACAGGGCTATGGGGAGAGAGTGGGGCAGTGGGATTAGTTTGGGGATTGATACAGGGCTATGGGGAGAGAGATGGGGCAGTGGGATTAGTTTGGGGATTGATACAGGGCTATGGGGAGAGAGAGTGGGCAGTGGGATTAGTTTGGGGATGGATACAGGGCTATGGGGAGAGAGATGGGGCAGTGGGATTAGTTTGGGGATTGATACAGGGCTATGGGGAGAGAGAGTGGGGCAGTGGGATTAGTTTGGGGATTGATACAGGGCTATGGGGAGAGAGAGTGGGGCAGTGGGATTAGTTTGGGGATTGATACAGGGCTATGGGGAGAGAGAGTGGGGCAGTGGGATTAGTTTGGGGATTGATACAGGGCTATGGGGAGAGAGAGTGGGGCAGTGGGATTAGTTTGGGGATTGATACAGGGCTATGGGGAGAGAGCGGGGCAGTGGGATTAGTTTGGGGATTGATACAGGGCTATGGGGAGAGAGAGTGGGGCAGTGGGATTAGTTTGGGGATTGATACAGGGCTATGGGGAGAGAGAGTGGGGCAGTGGGATTAGTTTGGGGATTGATACAGGGCTATGGGGAGAGAGATGGGGCAGTGGGATTAGTTTGGGGATTGATACAGGGCTATGGGGAGAGAGAGTGGGGCAGTGGGATTAGTTTGGGGATTGATACAGGGCTATGGGGAGAGAGCGGGGCAGTGGGATTAGTTTGGGGATTGATACAGGGCTATGGGGAGAGAGTGGGGCAGTGGGATTAGTTTGGGGATTGATACAGGGCTATGGGGAGAGAGAGTGGGGCAGTGGGATTAGTTTGGGGATTGATACAGGGCTATGGGGAGAGAGAGTGGGGCAGTGGGATTAGTTTGGGGATTGATACAGGGCTATGGGGAGAGAGAGCGGGGCAGTGGGATTAGTTTGGGGATTGATACAGGGCTATGGGGAGAGAGAGTGGGGCAGTGGGATTAGTTTGGGGATTGATACAGGGCTATGGGGAGAGAGAGTGGGGCAGTGGGATTAGTTTGGGGATTGATACAGGGCTATGGGGAGAGAGTGGGGCAGTGGGATTAGTTTGGGGATTGATACAGGGCTATGGGGAGAGAGAGCGGGGCAGTGGGATTAGTTTGGGGATTGATACAGGGCTATGGGGAGAGAGAGCGGGGCAGTGGGATTAGTTTGGGGATTGATACAGGGCTATGGGGAGAGAGAGTGGGGCAGTGGGATTAGTTTGGGGATTGATACAGGGCTATGGGGAGAGAGAGCGGGGGCAGTGGGATTAGTTTGGGGATTGATACAGGGCTATGGGGAGAGAGATGGGGCAGTGGGATTAGTTTGGGGATTGATACAGGGCTATGGGGAGAGAGTGGGGCAGTGGGATTAGTTTGGGGATTGATACAGGGCTATGGGGAGAGAGAGTGGGGCAGTGGGATTAGTTTGGGGATTGATACAGGGCTATGGGGAGAGAGAGTGGGGCAGTGGGATTAGTTTGGGGATTGATACAGGGCTATGGGGAGAGAGAGGGGCAGTGGGATTAGTTTGGGGATTGATACAGGGCTATGGGGAGAGAGTGGGGCAGTGGGATTAGTTTGGGGATTGATACAGGGCTATGGGAGAGAGAGTGGGGCAGTGGGATTAGTTTGGGGATTGATACAGGGCTATGGGGAGAGAGAGTGGGGCAGTGGGATTAGTTTGGGGATTGATACAGGGCTATGGGGAGAGAGAGTGGGGCAGTGGGATTAGTTTGGGGATTGATACAGGGCTATGGGGAGAGAGAGTGGGGCAGTGGGATTAGTTTGGGGATTGATACAGGGCTATGGGGAGAGAGAGCGGGGCAGTGGGATTAGTTTGGGGATTGATACAGGGCTATGGGAGAGAGAGCGGGGCAGTGGGATTAGTTTGGGGATTGATACAGGGCTATGGGGAGAGAGTGGGGCAGTGGGATTAGTTTGGGGATTGATACAGGGCTATGGGGGGAGAGAGTGGGGCAGTGGGATTAGTTTGGGGATTGATACAGGGCTATGGGGAGAGAGAGTGGGGCAGTGGGATTAGTTTGGGGATTGATACAGGGCTATGGGGAGAGAGAGCGGGGCAGTGGGATTAGTTTGGGGATTGATACAGGGCTATGGGAGAGAGAGTGGGGCAGTGGGATTAGTTTGGGGATTGATACAGGGCTATGGGGAGAGAGAGTGGGGCAGTGGGATTAGTTTGGGGATTGATACAGGGCTATGGGGAGAGAGAGGGGGCAGTGGGATTAGTTTGGGGATTGATACAGGGCTATGGGGAGAGAGAGTGGGGCAGTGGGATTAGTTTGGGGATTGATACAGGGCTATGGGGAGAGAGAGAGGGGCAGTGGGATTAGTTTGGGGATTGATACAGGGCTATGGGGAGAGAGAGCGGGGCAGTGGGATTAGTTTGGGGATTGATACAGGGCTATGGGGGAGAGAGTGGGGCAGTGGGATTAGTTTGGGGATTGATACAGGGCTATGGGGAGAGAGAGGGGGCAGTGGGATTAGTTTGGGGATTGATACAGGGCTATGGGGAGAGAGAGTGGGGCAGTGGGATTAGTTTGGGGATTGATACAGGGCTATGGGGAGAGAGAGTGGGGCAGTGGGATTAGTTTGGGGATTGATACAGGGCTATGGGGAGAGAGAGCGGGGCAGTGGGATTAGTTTGGGGATTGATACAGGGCTATGGGGAGAGAGCGGGGCAGTGGGATTAGTTTGGGGATTGATACAGGGCTATGGGGAGAGAGAGTGGGGCAGTGGGATTAGTTTGGGGATTGATACAGGGCTATGGGAGAGAGAGTGGGGCAGTGGGATTAGTTTGGGGATTGATACAGGGCTATGGGGAGAGAGAGTGGGGCAGTGGGATTAGTTTGGGGATTGATACAGGGCTATGGGAGAGAGAGTGGGGCAGTGGGATTAGTTTGGGGATTGATACAGGGCTATGGGGAGAGAGAGTGGGGCAGTGGGATTAGTTTGGGGATTGATACAGGGCTATGGGGAGAGAGAGCGGGGCAGTGGGATTAGTTTGGGGATTGATACAGGGCTATGGGGAGAGAGATGGGGCAGTGGGATTAGTTTGGGGATTGATACAGGGCTATGGGGAGAGAGAGTGGGGCAGTGGGATTAGTTTGGGGATTGATACAGGGCTATGGGAGAGAGAGTGGGGCAGTGGGTTTAGTTTGGGGATTGATACAGGGCTATGGGGAGAGAGAGTGGGGCAGTGGGATTAGTTTGGGGATTGATACAGGGCTATGGGGAGAGAGAGTGGGGCAGTGGGATTAGTTTGGGGATTGATACAGGGCTATGGGGAGAGAGAGGGGCAGTGGGATTAGTTTGGGGATTGATACAGGGCTATGGGGAGAGAGAGTGGGGCAGTGGGATTAGTTTGGGGATTGATACAGGGCTATGGGGAGAGAGAGTGGGGCAGTGGGATTAGTTTGGGGATTGATACAGGGCTATGGGGAGAGAGAGTGGGGCAGTGGGATTAGTTTGGGGATTGATACAGGGCTATGGGGAGAGAGAGCGGGGCAGTGGGATTAGTTTGGGGATTGATACAGGGCTATGGGGAGAGAGAGTGGGGCAGTGGGATTAGTTTGGGGATTGATACAGGGCTATGGGGAGAGAGAGTGGGGCAGTGGGATTAGTTTGGGGATTGATACAGGGCTATGGGGAGAGAGATGGGGCAGTGGGATTAGTTTGGGGATTGATACAGGGCTATGGGGAGAGAGAGTGGGGCAGTGGGATTAGTTTGGGGATTGATACAGGGCTATGGGGAGAGAGAGTGGGGCAGTGGGATTAGTTTGGGGATTGATACAGGGCTATGGGGAGAGAGAGTGGGGCAGTGGGATTAGTTTGGGGATTGATACAGGGCTATGGGGAGAGAGAGTGGGGCAGTGGGATTAGTTTGGGGATTGATACAGGGCTATGGGGAGAGAGAGTGGGGCAGTGGGATTAGTTTGGGGATTGATACAGGGCTATGGGGAGAGAGAGTGGGGCAGTGGGATTAGTTTGGGGATTGATACAGGGCTATGGGAGAGAGAGTGGGGCAGTGGGATTAGTTTGGGGATTGATACAGGGCTATGGGGAGAGAGAGTGGGGCAGTGGGATTAGTTTGGGGATTGATACAGGGCTATGGGGAGAGAGAGTGGGGCAGTGGGATTAGTTTGGGGATTGATACAGGGCTATGGGGAGAGAGAGTGGGGCAGTGGGATTAGTTTGGGGATTGATACAGGGCTATGGGGAGAGAGAGTGGGGCAGTGGGATTAGTTTGGGGATTGATACAGGGCTATGGGGAGAGAGAGTGGGGCAGTGGGATTAGTTTGGGGATTGATACAGGGCTATGGGGAGAGAGAGTGGGGCAGTGGGATTAGTTTGGGGATTGATACAGGGCTATGGGGAGAGAGAGTGGGGCAGTGGGATTAGTTTGGGGATTGATACAGGGCTATGGGGAGAGAGTGGGGCAGTGGGATTAGTTTGGGGATTGATACAGGGCTATGGGGAGAGAGAGTGGGGCAGTGGGATTAGTTTGGGGATTGATACAGGGCTATGGGGAGAGAGAGTGGGGCAGTGGGATTAGTTTGGGGATTGATACAGGGCTATGGGGAGAGAGAGTGGGGCAGTGGGATTAGTTTGGGGATTGATACAGGGCTATGGGAGAGAGAGCGGGGCAGTGGGATTAGTTTGGGGATTGATACAGGGCTATGGGGAGAGAGAGCGGGGCAGTGGGATTAGTTTGGGATTGATACAGGGCTATGGGGAGAGAGTGGGGCAGTGGGATTAGTTTGGGGATTGATACAGGGCTATGGGGAGAGAGAGCGGGGCAGTGGGATTAGTTTGGGGATTGATACAGGGCTATGGGGAGAGAGTGGGGCAGTGGGATTAGTTTGGGGATTGATACAGGGCTATGGGGAGAGAGAGTGGGGCAGTGGGATTAGTTTTGGGGTTGATACAGGGCTATGGGGAGAGAGAGTGGGGCAGTGGGATTAGTTTGGGGATTGATACAGGGCTATGGGGAGAGAGAGTGGGGCAGTGGGATTAGTTTGGGGATTGATACAGGGCTATGGGGAGGAGAGAGAGGGGGCAGTGGGATTAGTTTGGGGATTGATACAGGGCTATGGGGAGAGAGTGGGCAGTGGGATTAGTTTGGGGATTGATACAGGGCTATGGGGAGAGAGAGCGGGGCAGTGGGATTAGTTTGGGGATTGATACAGGGCTATGGGGAGAGAGAGTGGGCAGTGGGATTAGTTTGGGGTTGATACAGGGCTATGGGGAGAGAGAGGGGGCAGTGGGATTAGTTTGGGGATTGATACAGGGCTATGGGGAGAGAGAGCGGGGCAGTGGGATTAGTTTGGGGATTGATACAGGGCTATGGGGAGAGAGAGCGGGGCAGTGGGATTAGTTTGGGGATTGATACAGGGCTATGGGGAGAGAGAGTGGGGCAGTGGGATTAGTTTGGGGATTGATACAGGGCTATGGGGAGAGAGAGCGGGGCAGTGGGATTAGTTTGGGGATTGATACAGGGCTATGGGGAGAGAGTGGGGCAGTGGGATTAGTTTGGGGATTGATACAGGGCTATGGGGAGAGAGAGCGGGGGCAGTGGGATTAGTTTGGGGATTGATACAGGGCTATGGGGAGAGAGAGTGGGGCAGTGGGATTAGTTTGGGGATTGATACAGGGCTATGGGGAGAGAGAGTGGGGCAGTGGGATTAGTTTGGGGATTGATACAGGGCTATGGGGAGAGAGAGGGGCAGTGGGATTAGTTTGGGGATTGATACAGGGCTATGGGGAGAGAGAGTGGGGCAGTGGGATTAGTTTGGGGATTGATACAGGGCTATGGGGAGAGAGAGTGGGGCAGTGGGATTAGTTTGGGGATGATACAGGGCTATGGGGAGAGAGATGGGGCAGTGGGATTAGTTTGGGGATTGATACAGGGCTATGGGGAGAGAGAGGGGGCAGTGGGATTAGTTTGGGGATTGATACAGGGCTATGGGGAGAGAGAGTGGGGCAGTGGGATTAGTTTGGGGATTGATACAGGGCTATGGGGAGAGAGA
>NW_026867897.1:0-92399 GCF_020745735.1 Hemiscyllium ocellatum
CCTAAATGAGTGCTATTCATATCTGGAAATCAGTGACTAGTGGCGTGCTTCAGGGATCAGTGTTTGGCTGCAATTATTACAATTTATAGAGATGATGTGGTGTTGGAGCATACGGAGTTTGTCAGAGTTTACAGATGACACGAAGATGAGTGGCAGAGTGAAGTGTGCAAAGATCTGTGAAACGTTTTAGAGGAACACAGATACTTTGAGTGAGTAGGCAAACGTCTGGCAGATGGAATACAATGTAAGCAAATGTGAATTCATCTATTTGTTTGAGTACCAGTATTACTTGATGGTAAAACGTTGCAGTATGCTGCTCTGCAGAGGGACCTGCGTATCCATGTTCATGAAACACATAAGTTTGGTCGGCAGTACAGCAAGTACTGAAAAGGCAAATGGTATGTTTCCTTCATTGCTGAAGGAATTGGATTTAAAAGCAGGTAAGACATTTTGCAGCTGTACAGGTGATGGTGTGGCGACACCTGAGTATTTTATGAACATTAAGCCGCCTTACTTGAGAAAGAATGTACTGACACTGGATGGGGTCAAGAGGAGTTTCATTGGTTTGAATCCGGAGTTGAAAGAGTTAGTTTATGAGGAGAGACTGGTATACTGGGATGATAATCATTGAAATTCAGAAGGATGGGGTTCGGACCTAATCGAAACATATAGAATAATGAAGAGAATGAATAATATACAAGTAGAGAGGATGTTTCCACTGGCAAGTGAAGGAAGTAGCTTTTAATTGAATTGAGAACGAACTTCTTCATCCAGAGTGTTCTAATTCTATGGAATTGCCTGCTCAGTGAGGTAGTTGATGCTTTTAAAGCTAAGGTATTTTGAAGAATGAAGTAAATGAAGGATACGGTGCAAGCGTGGGTAAGTGGATCTGAGTGTCTGAATAGGTCAGCCATGATACAATTAAATGGCAGAGCATGTTCGAATGGCCAGACGGCCTACACTTGATTCTAGTCTTCTGTTCTTCTGTTCTGAAGAAAGGGAAGTGGCCAGTTCTCCAGCGCAGACCCTCTGCTTTGGTTTGTTTGGCTTGATTTTTCACAGTCTTGCTGTTTGCTGAAAGCAGGCAGCCAGTCGTGAAGCTACCAGACTCAAAGAAGTAGACCCAGTCTGATTCGCCCTCACTCTGACATCTCTCCTGTAAGAACCTGGGGTTTATTTTTCCTTTTGTTTTTGCCATGGTGTGTTAATGTGGATTGTTTCAAGTACTTGGAACAACATCATTCAATTGGGAAAATTTTTTGGTTTTCCAGATGGTTAAGTTATTCTGTCTGCTATCCTATTCTGTATGTGTTTCATTCAGCCGCGTCACTTCTGGAATATCCACCTTACACCTGCTTCAATCAATGAGTAAATGTTGGGTTTGCGCTCCTTCCTTGAAATTATTTGAGGAGGTCTGTCCTGGCCCATAATCGTGTGTAACAGCTAGATCTAATTTACTGGTATGGGTGGAGAATGGGAGAGTTGAAAGGAAAACATGAATCAGCAAAAACAGTTCTATATATTTTGGAGTGGAAAGCAATGACTAGTATGATAATCCAAGAATTTGTGTTTGCAACCCAACTATTCAGAAAGCTTATCAAACATTTGTTCAAGGGTATTCAATGTAATCTTCCAAATCTGCTGCTGGCCCCAAATTGAGATTGTGAGTAGGTGGTCAGGATGTAAAGAAGTTCAAAGGTGATTGAGTAATTGGAGGAAATGGATAAATACGTGTCAGGTGAAGAACAACGTGGGTAGACGTGACATTGAGCACATTGTTTGGAAATATAGAATAACAGGCTAACATTTCAAAAAGAACTGATGTAAGCCTATTGCTGTATGAAAGTACTTCTGTGTATACATTAGTTGATTTCTTCACCAAACTCTGCGGTCAATGCAGGGCAGTGAATTCTGAAACCAGAAGTCAATACTTGAATTGAGATTGACACATGCCCACTGTACATAGAGACACCAAGTGGGGAGCTGTACATTTGAAAAGGATCTCAATCTCTTTGTACACCAGTCACAGAGAGCAGCAACAGAAAGCAGATAGGAAGATAATTAGTATGCTGACCTTCATTTCCAGGGGACTTGAGTCCAGGTGTAAGGGTGTCTTACTGTAGCTGTACAGGGCCTTGGTGAGTCCCCATCTCGAACATTGTGCAGTATTGTGTGCACATTTGGTCTCCTTACCAAATAAAGGATAAAGCTGACATTGAGGGAAAGCAGCGAAGGATAACTAGACTGATCTCTGGGATTACAGGCTTGTTGTGGGAGCAGAGTTTGGGACGACTGGGCCTGCATTCCATGGCGTTTAGGAAAATGAGTGGAGATCTCGGTTAATATATAAAACTCTGTCATGGCGAGACAGGTTGTTAGCAGTGATGATAATTCCCCTGGCTGGAACGTCTCAAACAATGGGCCCACAGTATTAGATGCAAGCAGGTCCCTCTGCATTGAGATGAGAATAAATATCTACACTCAGAGACTGGTTAACCTGGGGAATTCTCTACCACATAAGGCTGTGGAAGCAAAGGCACTGAATATAAATAAGGATTTCTAGACACTAAAGGGATGAAGTTGAAGCAGGAGTTTGGTGTGGGGATACATGTTCAGACATCATTATATTGAAATGAAGAGCAAAATTGATGGACCAAAGTTCCTACTTCATTTTTTATTCCCGATAGTTAATCAGTTCAACGGATATAGAGAATACAGTATTTGGGAAAAGTGAATTGAAGAGATGTTTGGCCAAAAACTACAGTGGGGAAGGTTCAATATCTTATATGACTTACTCCTTTCCCGATGTTTCTGTGCAGTCTTGGGGAAAACTCTGTAAATGTTGTTACAAACTCTCAGATTTTAGGAAAGAGGTCTCTGCAGGGTCGACAGGACTGTGAATCCCGTTCTCTTTTCCAATACAGAGGCTGGTTCCGGGGGTTCTGTCCAGGTTTAACCTTTAAGACCTTGGAGCAGTTTGATACAACGGCTTTGCTTGGCAGTTTCAGAGACCATTGAAGAGGTTACTGCATATCTGTGTATCTGGAGTCACGTTTAGGCCAGACCAGGAAATCACGGGAGATTCACTTCCCGAAAGTATACTGGGGAAGCAAATTTATGTTGACAATTGACATGGGCTTCAAGGCCAGTATTACTGGCACCAGATTTTACATCTCGATATGTTATTAATTGTTTCTAACTTCTACCATCTGCCAAAGCTTTTACCTGGTCTGGATTAGTAATCCAGTGACAATTCCACAACAGCACCATCTCCACATGGGGACCTGTCAAAAACCACACTGAGCAGATTATTTCTGTACTACTTGACAGCTCTGTCAGGAAGAACTCTCACCAATTTTACTATCGGGATAGGACTGAGGGGGTGGTAATTGGTCAGATTGTAATTATTCCCCTCTTAGGGGACGGGACATAGTTGAGTAATCTTCCACATTGCCAGCGAGATGTCAGAGTTGGAGCTGGAATGAAACAGCGTGCCCAGTGACACGGCTTGGTGTGCAGCACAAGTCTTCTCTTCTATTGCAGGAATGGTGTCAGGGCCCATTGCCTTTGTCGTATTGACTGCATTCAACTGTATCTTCATGTCACGTGTGACAAATCGAATTGGTTGAAGACTGGCATCCGTGATTCTGTGGGAATTCTTCAAGCAACACTTCTGGTTCCATTCTTTCGAGGAATGATAGAGCAACAGCCACAGCAATAACAGCTGAGATGTTAGTCTAACAACTCCAGTAATGTTCTTGTGACCTGAGATCGAATCCAACACGTGTTTGGAATTAAGTGTGTAATGATGGTCATGAATCAATTGCTGATTGTGGGAGAAACCCATCTGGTTCACTGATGCCTTTTTTGGAAGGAAATTGCCATCCATACCTGCTCTGGACACATGTAACTCCAGACCCACAGCAAATTAGTTGACTCTTAACTAATATCTGGGCAATAAATGATGACCGAACCAGTGACGCCGTAATCCCATTGAACAATCTTGTTTTTAAATAATATTTGTAGAATCCTCTTTTATTGTCAGTTGTTTAATAGTTCAACTGCAATTCTGACTGGATGTGGCAGAACTGTAGAGCTTCTATCTGATCTGTTTGTTTTGTATTCATTTCGCCCTCTCTCTCAGATATCAGTCCTGCTGTTTGGAATGTAAGTACAGTGATCAAGTGCAGTAGCTTTAAATGGATTGTCATCATTTTTAGGTACATATGGTTCTGACACTGGTACATTCGCCAACTCGTCTCTGAAACATCGGTCAGCTTAATGGTAATGACAGACTGAGGGATTATCCTGGGAAAAATGTTACAGATTGTGATTCAATACAATTCGCCTTCTGTCCAGCTGTGATCTACTGTACCACATAAATTCCCAGTTTTGAGCTGCAATTTCTGCATTGCAATTCTGTTATCTGTCCCCAGTTCACACCGAGACCCATTCACCCATCACCCCATGATCTATTCTGGTTACTGATGTGGTAACTTTTCCATTTAAGTATTCTCATTCTTCTGAGTGTTTGTCCATGGTGTCACACCTCTTACTTGTCATGATTCTCAAAATCCCTAAACTTTCCCCGCCGGGCAGCACCATGGGTCCGTGGTTAGCGCTGCTGCCTCCCAACACTACGAGCCCAGGTTCAATTCCATCTTCCAGCGACTGTCTATGTGGAGTTTGCACGTTCTCTCCATGTCTGAGTGGGTTTGTTCCAGGTGCTTCAGTTTCCACCCACTGTCAAAGATGTGCAGCTTAGGTGCATTGGCCTAGTTAAATTGCCCAATAATGTTCAGTTATGTCCATTAGTCAGAGATAAATGTAAGATATGTGAATGGGTCTGTTTGATTTAAGTTTCAGAGAATCGTTGTTAACTCGTTGGGCCAAAGGGCCTGTTGCCACACTATAGCGATTCTAATTCTAACATTCATCTGAATCTTTTCCCTTTCAGTCATGCCACCTTCGGTGTTTAAATTGAATGTGTTTCCCTCTGTTTCTCTTCAGCTCTCTGTAGTGGCAATGATGCCAGTCTTACGTCGTTTCAGAACCAAACGAATTTCTACATCTGGCGTTATTGTTCACTTCTCAGTGCATGGCGCTTCATGATGGACAGGGCATTTGGGCGGCTTTGACACACGTCTTTAAAGCTGTTCAAAACCAGAAATTGCTGGAGAAATTCAGCGTGTCTAGCAGCATCTGTGGAGACAGAAAAACAGAGATAGTGTTTCAAGCCCCGCGTGACCCTTATTGAGAACGGAAAAGAACTTCTTAATCCCCTGACAAAAGTGGACGAGGGATGATGGGAAACAGAGCATGTGGAGATGCAATGCCAGGTGAAAGGGAAATAGATATAAAATGGGTGTAAATTAAAGTATAAATGTGAGAAATGAGTTCTCTCAATTGAGTGCAAGATAAACAAGTCACAGACAAGCAAGCAGAATGCATGAAACATAGAAAACAGACGTAATGGGGTCAGGCTGTGAAGTCATGAGAATGAATGTGAACTCCTTCAGGCTGGAACGTACCAAAGTATAAAAGGAAGTGTTACTCCAGCTTGGGATGTGCTTCATTGGAACATTACAGCAGATCAGGACGGAAAAGTCAGCATGAGAGCAACGTAAGTTATTGGAATGGGAAGCAATGGGAAGGTCAGAATTATTCCTTCAAATAGAGTGCAAGTGTTCCTTAAAGCAGTCTCTGCTTGGTCTCCCCAGTGTGAAGGAAACTGCATTGTGAGCAGCAATGACAGGAGACTGGATTGAAAGTGTAAAGTGAAATGCTGCTTCACCTGCAAGTTGCGACTGGAGCCTTGGACAGTGAGGAGTGAAGAGGTGGTTGGGCAAGTGTTGCAGCTTCTGCAATTACATGGGAAGGTGTCATGGGGGAGTGGGGAAGTGTTCAGGGTGATGGGGGTGTCACAGAAGGAATGGTTCCCATGTAATGCTGACAGTGGACGGGATGGAAAGATGTGTTTGTTGGTGTAGTCCTGCTGGAGGTGGTGGAAGTGGCAGAGGATGATTCCACGAATGTGGATTCTAGTGCAGTAGGAAGTGATGACAAGGGGAGATATATCATTGTTCAGGGAAGGAGGAGACGGAGTGAGGGCGACACTGTAGGCGATGGGACAGTGACAGCTGAAGGCCCTATCCACCGGAGTTAGGAGATTTCTGGTTTGATAAAAAGGAGGTCACGTCAGAGGCAGTTCACTGAAATGTGACTTCATCAAACAGAAGCAACAGAGACGGAGAAACTTGGAGAATGTATTCAGCATCCGCTGATCGTGTATTCAGCCCCATGCAGAAGTTCCTCCTGAATGATTGAAAATAACCGAACATTTAAATTGAAGATTTCTGTTTCTCATCTGGTCTGAAAAGGGATGTGGAGATAGACCCAGAGGAAGGTCAGTGGACATGCAGGAGCAGACATTCAAGCAGATAGCCCATAACGCTCAGCAATTATTGTTTCTATTCAAAAAGGACTCCGAAGAAGATGAACTGCTAGTGTTTGACGAAATCTGTAAAGGATACTATTCATTCGCAAATTAACGAGCATTGTGTGTGCCCAGATGCTGGCCATGAATTTCAGTTGTGCTTCCTGAATTACCTCCAGATACCCGTGCCATTGCTGCTGCATCCTCTTCCTTGCTCATCTCCTCTTCCTGATTCTAGGTTATCCCTCTCCAATTACAGAGCACATTCTCTCACATGATGGTTCCGATCTGAGGCTTTTTGATCAGGTTTACCTTCCCTTCACTAGCATCAAGCTGTGTTTGGTGCTGCCACTTTGCCTCTGGTCTCAGTGTGACTCGACCTCTCCATTCATGTTGTTTTACACTTTCCACTCTCATCTCATTCTGGAAAGTTTCTTTGTTGGAATAAACCTTACTGAAAATACCTCCCCCTTTGTACTGAATTCACACTGTGATCCAAATTTCAACAAGTATACCAGCCTTCATCTCACTCTGCTAAAGGTAACTGCATGCTTACCGTGTGGTATAAGAATTCCCCTTCCAACTTTGGATTTGGCCAAAGATACACTTTCAGTGTAGGGATCATCACCCTATTTCGACAAAGGAATTCAAGTGTTTGACTTCCTAATGGTACTGGTAAAGGTTTCACGCTGTCTTAGCATTGTTACTTGGAGAAAAAAAACAAATCACAGTATAAAGTTTTCTCTGTGTTGTTTACCTGTCAGTTTGAATATTGTTTCAAATTTCCAGTGCTTACGATCAAATGCTTGTTCTTGAAGTTAGTATTAGATGGAGTGGAGAAGGTTGAAAAGTGACGTTATAAAAGTTTATAAACTCACGAGAGGCATCGATTGGGTGGAGAGCCAAGGTGTCTTCCACTGGAGAGGGGGTGGCGGGAGTGGGGGTGGTGGTACGGAGTTCAAACATAGAATACATCGCTTTAAGGGGAAAGGGAGAAGATTTAAAAGGGCCAATGGTGCAACGTTTTCACACTAAGGATGATGTGTGTATGAAATGAACTGCAAAAGGAAGAGTGGTAGATGAAAGTACGGCTACAACATTTAAAAGACATTTGGTCAAATATATAAATGGGAAACGTTTAGAGGCATATGGGACACGTGAAAGCAGATGGGACTAGTTTAGTTAAGCATGGACAAGTTGGACCAAAGGGTCTGTTTGTGTGTGGCGTGACTGTATGAATCTAGAAAGTGAGAAAAGAGGAACAAAAGATATGATGTAAATAAATTGGCAAGAAATATAAAAACAAGCATCACAAACTTTTCTGTGTATATAAAAAATAAGTTCAAAATGAGTGTATGACCTTAGGTAGAAATGAAGTCTGGAAAGTATATTGAGGTCATTTGGAGGATGTGACTGGGGATCTGGCTTCAGTGAACAGGCAAAAATTACCCCAGTACTTTGCATTGTTCCTCACAGGGGAAGGCACTGTAAGCATGTCAATGATATAAACAAAATGTTAATAGAAGGCAAGTTTCTGAACTGTCTCTAACAAAAGGAACAAGGTTTTTTGACAAACGGACAAGAGTAAGGGTAGACCGGTCAGCAGTAATTCATAGTTTTTTTTTTGAAGTGGTTACAGAGTGACTGGTGGTACTGTGTGAAAGATTCCATAACTCTCTAGATTTCAGGAGTATTCCAGCGAAACTGGAGAATCTCCAACGTGGCGCCTGTTTTCAAGAAAGGAATGAGACAGAAGGCAGGAAACATTTAGCCTAACCATTTTTACTGGGAATCTGCGAGAGTCTATTATTAAGGAAAGAATTGAAGGGAATTTAGAAAAGCTTCACGCAGAGTCAGCGTGGCTTTGTGAATGTGAAACTTTATTTTTTCTGCAAAGTTATCCTGAGATCCCTGAAAATTTAACATGCGAACTTGATAAAGGGGAACTGGTAGGCATGCGGCTTACCAGAGATCTTCCACAACGTATCACAAAATAAAGGTTCTTACACAAGACAGAAGCTCATAGTGTTATGGACAATGTATTAGCATGGGATGACAGGTGGTTAACACAAAGAAATTGGAGAGTCAGGATTAATGGATCGTTATGATAAAGACATATCTACTGGAGTATCACAAATAACAATCCGATGGCATCAGTTATTTACAGTCTATTCTGACAGCCTGACGGCGGGAGCTGAATGCAATATACATCCGAGTTTGAGGATGGCACTGCGAACCAAAAGGCAGGCTGTAATTTAATGAAGAAGACTCCCAACAAAGGAGCAGGTAAAAGGGAATGGAGTGTTCCTGTGTATGAAATATAAAGTCAGCGTGGTGTTGCAACAAATAACTAGATTGATACAGAACGTTGGTTCCTGGGATGAAAGGGTTGAATTATTGAATACATCTAAAATGGTGAGGCGATTATTCATTGTGCTTGAAATGAATGAGCGTGATATTACTGAAATGTAAAGGATACAGAGGGGGCTTTATAAGGTGGATGCGAAGAATGTGTTTCCACACCTGGGCAGAGTCTCGAACTCAGAGACATAATAAGAGATACAAAGAAATGTCTTCTTTTAGAAGGTCGTGAAGTCTGAATTTAACTAACCCACAGAGTTGTGAAGGCTGGGTCACTGCATGTTTTTACAGATGGGCTGGATTGGATTTTGACATATCAGCGAGTTGAGGGATATGAGGGGTTAGCAGGAGAGTGGAGGTGAACCCTGGAGGTTCCGAGAACGTCCCCTCCATGGTGACCTCTGTCAGTGTGGGAAATTGAACCTGCGCTATTGGCCTCCCTCTGCATCACCAACCAGCCGTCCAGCCAACTGAGTGGGAGCCTGTGTAACTGTTTCAGACAGAAACACTCACAGACAAAGGGCAAGAGAAACTTTCATAACAAGGAAAAAGGTACAATTCAGTTAACGGTCAAGGTACCAGCTGAGGATAAAAATGTTCTTTGCTGGAAGTAAGTGTTTAGATGCTATCTTGAGCTGAATGCAATAAGGTGACACAAGCAAAACAACCAGAATAATAATTGTGTTTAGATATCGACAACTATTAAATAACAGTATATTTCTGATTGATCTGTGTGAAGGATGCTTACTATTGCATGAAAGTAGAAAGCTGATGGGACATATTGGGAGGAGAGTCGGTCCCCATGGGAAATGCCTAAGGAACACATGCTTGAAGAAACCCAGGATAAAATGCCTGAGTGTTGTCTGGTCAGTGACAGGACGCCGGGGACTGCATGACTGGAAGTTCCTATAACATGGAGCTCCGGAGACAGTTAAATCACTCCCAATCTTATTAAATGTTAGAGCACATTTGAAGGATGGAATAGCCTCATGATGGATTTCAATATCGTGTGTATGTAAGTGTAATTTTTAAAAAACACACTGTTCCTTCCCCTCATGTTTTCCACACTGGGGCACTGTCATTCTCCTGAAACCGGGGATTGTTTGGAACGTTATCTGGAACATTCCATAATCAGCACTCTCCAGAGCATGTTATAAATGAGTGGGGTATCACAAAGGCTAGAGAGAGGAGGGGGATGTGCTGCCTACAGCAGTGAGAATGTTGGAGCATGAGCCTTGTTCTGAGGTAGGTGCCATAACAATATACTGTGAATGTGAGGGAGCAGAGAGAATACAATGACCCTTATCCTGACAGAGTGGGGAAGGTTATTGATGCTTGACCTGTATTGCTGGACATTTCTTCAGACCACAGATACTGCACTGAGCTGGGTGGTTGAGCTCAGACCATGCTTGGTGGGTCTGCTGGTGTGGCTTCCTTTGAGAAAAGAATGGTCGCCCTTTCTACTAGCCCATCCACCAGGACATCAATGCTCCTGTCGACAAACCTGTGCTGTAATTTCCCCTTATGGATGGATACAGTTCTTAAAGATGGTTGAATCAAGGGTTACGGGGATTAGGTAGGAACAGGATACTGATTGTGGATGATCAGCCATGATCATAATGAATGTTGGTATAAGCTCGAAGGGCCGAATGGCCTGCTCCTGCACCTATTGTCTATTGTCTATTATCCATTGTCTTACCTGCCATGCTCCGCTTCATCTGGACAGGGCATCTCCGTGCTGAGAAAGTTCAGTTGGGCGGCACGGTGGCACAGTGGTTAGCACTGCTGCCTCACAGCGCCAGAGACCTGGGTTCAATTCACGCCCTAGGCGACTGACTGTGTGGAGTTTGTACGTTCTCCCCGTGTCTGCGTGGGTTTGCTCTGGTTTCCTCCCACAGTCCAAAGATGTGTGAGTGCGGTGAATTGGCAATGCTAAATTGCCTGCAGTGTTAGGTAAGGGGTAAATGTAGGATTATGGGTTGGTTGCACTTCGGCGGGTCAGTGTAGACTTGTTGGGCCGAAGGGCCTGTTTCCACACTGTAAGTCTAATCAATTATTTGCCCACTGGCGTTTATTTTTGGCATCAGTGCCAGGGATCACGGAATATCCAGAGATTTACGGCGATGGTGAATACCTCCAACCCTGCTGAGTGGGAGAATGAGACTGGCATTGAATGACAGGGACACCATACGGTGGGGCGGGTAGTGAATGAGGTGAGTTTGATAAGATAGCACCAGGAAACTAGCTCAGTCTCATACAGACAATCGCTCTGTCACTCAATTAAAATGGCACTGAGAGAAATTACTGTTAGATTCAGCCCAGAATCAAAGACTCTGCAGACCCCACTCCCAGATACAAAGCTGCAGAACAAATCCTAATCCAAAACTCTCCATCATCTGAACTCACACCAATATTCCATTCACTCATCATTCCTGGCAATGTTGGCTTATGTTGTCAGATGCTATCTACATGTCTACATTCAGAATTCTGAAACCTGTGAACATATCTTTTCATGACATTGTTCCTCAACCCCTCCCCCTGCCACCCCCCACCTCCCCTCCCACATCCCTCCCCCGCCCGCGCTTGTCTATATCCCAAACTACTTTCATTTCCAGTCGTACAATCCTACTGCACGGAGAAAGGCTCTTCAGCCAGAACTGGTCCATTCCGAACAAAATGTCAGTCCACATTGACTCCATATCCCTGCACTTGGCCCATATCCATCTCAGCCTTTCTCATCCATGCGTTTTTCGAACAAAATGCAGCAAGATTTTGTAACATCGAGAAAGGCATCAAGACAAATCTTGCTGAATCTAACATTCATCTCACTACGGTGCTCAGTTTATACAGAAACAGTTTGACTGCAGCTTAGAACCAAGAAGAAGAAGCAAACATTGGTGGAAGATGTGCATGGAAGGCAATGCTGCAGGGAAAAATTTGTTTATGTTATAAGTAGGGAATTAGATACACAAGAATTTGCAGGAAAACCTCAACAGGTCTGGTTGCATCTGTAGTAAGAAAGTCGAAAAGTGTGACCCCAGAAGAGCACAGCAGGTCAGGCAGAATCCAAGGAGCAGGAAAGACTATGTTTCAGTCATTAACCCTTCATCAGGATTTCACTTTAGAATTCACTGCATTTGCAGTTGTCACTTTCTCGCAATCCTTTGTCAGAAGAAAGCAGAGTCAATGTTTCAAATCTGGGGAGTCTTCATCTGAACAGTATTGGTTACCGATCTCCAGTGTATGCAGCTTTTTGTTTTATTTTAAATCAGCAATTATCTTGCATGCTGTAGTATTAATGGAACACGTGATCCGGATAGGAGGAGAAGGGGTGAGGGCAGCTGTGCAGGCAATGTGTCAGTTACAGCTTAAGGCCCTGTCCATTAGAATGTGAATCCTAGGGTGAAGGTTAAGGAGGGCTTGACAGAGGCACCACGCTGGAATTCGACATCATCTGAACAGATGTGACAGATCCAGAGAAAATGGGAGAAATCAGTCACTTATTCTGATGGTCGTTAGGTGGCAAAGTGGCCAAAACTACTGCCTCAGACCACCAATGACCTGGGTTCGATTCCACCCTTTGGTGATTCTTTGTGCGGTGTTTGCAATTTCTCCCAGTGTTTGTGTGGGTTTCCTTCGGGTGCTAGGTTTTCCTCCCACAGTCTAAAAATGCACAGGATAGGTTCAGTAGCCTCACTAAACTGCAGGTTAGGTGGATTGTCTAAGGGAAATATAGAGTTACTGGGGTAACGTATGGGTGTGTTGGTCAGCATGTTATCTGGAGGGTCACTGTGGACTCGATGGGCAAATGGCCTGTTTCCACACTGTAGGGTTTCTATAGTTTCTATTTAGCTGTCTGTGTTTGGAAACACTTCCCAGGATCCTGCCTACAAGTGCTGATCCAATTTGGCTCACAAAAATTTTACACCATCCCTTTGTCTGACATTAACTCCATCAGCCACTCCTCGGCACTTTGGCACACCTTATCAGGGTCCCGTTCTACTCTGAGTTAACCATCTTTACTGTCCACCACCTCACCAATTTTGGTGTTATCTGTAAACTCACTAACCATTCCTACTAATATTCACATCCAAATCATTTACATAAATGACAAAACCCATGAGATCCTTGTGGCAGACTGCTGGTCACAGGCCTCCAGTTCAAATAAAATATCCCACACCAGCATTACCTTCATCTCTTACCTTTGAGCGAATTATCTACAACTCTCCCTGTATTCCATGCGATCTAACCATGCTTAACAGTTTACCACGTGGAACCTTTTTGAATCCTTATTAAAGTCCATATTCTATTCCACAGTTTTATTTTTGTGCCTTCATCAATCTTATTCTTCACTTCTTCAATAAACTAAATCAAATTTGTGAGACAAGATTTCCAACATGCAAAGTCATGTTGACTATCACTAATCAGAATTTACTTTTCCAAACACAAGTAAATTCTGTCCCTCAGAATTCCCTCCAACAACTTACCCACCAATGACATCAGGACCAGCGGTCTATAGTTTCCTCACTTTTCCTTACCAACTGTTCTTAAACAATGGCACAACCTTACCTGTGGCTGTCCACGATAAAAGTATCTCAGCCAGATATCAAACAATGGCTTCCCTAGCTTCCCATAAGATTCTGGGGTACACCCGATCAGGTCAAAGAACACAAAACAGTGCAGCACAGTACAGGCCCTTGAGCTGTTGATGTTGTGCCGGCAGTTTCTCCTACTCTAAGATCAGACTAACCTATGTGCCCTTCATTGTACTAACTTCCAAGTGTCTATCCAAGAGTCACATAAAAGGTCAGAGGGAGTTATGCACCTTAATGTCTTTTAAGATGGCCAGCTCCTCATCTTCAGTAATATGGACACTTTTCAAGATATCACCATTTATTTCCTCAAGTTCTCTACCTTCCACATCCTACTCCAAAGTAAATACTGATCCAAAATAGTTATGTAAAATCTCACTGATCTCCTGTAGTTCCACACATAGTTCACTTTGCTGATCTTTAAAGGGCCCTGTCTTCTCCCTCGTTACTCTTTTGACCTCAGTGCATTGGTAGAATCTCTTTGGATTGTCCCTTACATTATTTTCGAAAGATATCTTATGCCCCCAGTTTACCCTCCTGATTTCCCTCTTTAATATTTGCCTACAGCCCTTCTACTCCTCGATGGTTTCACTCGATCCCTCCTGTCTATACCTATCATATGCTACCATCTTTTTCTTGAACAGAACCTCAACTCCGCTCGCCATCCAGCATTTCCGACACCTACCAGCCTTGCATTGCTCATGAACCGGAACATACTCTCTCTGGACTCTGTGATCTCATTTGTGAAGGCCTCCAACTTTCCTGCCACGAGCTTCTCCCAAGCAGCATTTGAAATTGCCAATATAAAGCGTTCAAAGTTGGCCTGATTCAATTTGGAACTTTACCATTTATGTCAGGACTGTTCTTCTCCATAAGTATTTTAAAACTGGTAGTTACTGAATAACAGGCTCAAGAAGCAGAATGGCCTCCTCCTGTCCCTCTGTCACAGACTCAATACTCTGAATGACCTCCTCCTGTCCCTCGGCAACAGACCCGAGAAGCTGAATGGCCTCCTTCTGTCTCTCTATAACAGGCTCAATGCGCTGAATGGCCACCTCCTGTCCCTCTGTAACAGGGTCAATAGGCTGAATGGCCTCCTCCTGTCCATTTGCAATAGACTCGAGAGGCTGAATGATCTACTCCTATCCCTCTGCAACAGACCTGAGAGGCTTTATGGCCTCCCACTGTCCTTCTGTAACAGGGTCGAGAGGCTGAATGGTCTCCTCCTGTCCCTCTGTGACAGACACATGGGCACAGAATTACCTTCTCCTGTTCCTGAACAGTAGACTCAATGCTCTGAATGATGTCACAAGGAGTAGCACTGCACAATGCCAATGGGCAATAAATAGTGGACACTGGTTTATTGTCTATGGAAGTGTCCCCACTGGTCACCTTATGCAGCTAGTTTGTTTATTTATCTCTATCTCCCTTTATTAATAGTATTTAATATAAACAGTCCTGCAGTGTTCTTGCACTACTCCCACATACACAGAAGAAAGAATAAGAAGATTGAAAGATTTATCGACCATCCCTAAGCAACGCCCATCTATTCCACGCAGACTGAGTAAATGTTCCCTTTTACTGGGATCGGAAAAGTTACGTAAGGAAGGGGTTAACTGAGCCTGTTTGCTTTGTGAGTGTGCTTAATGCCAGTCTCCATGGATTGTCATTATCCCAGTGGAGGAGTTCCATCTTTTAATTATAAATGGGTTCCGTTGATTGTGCTATTCCACAGTATGAGAGGGAGCATCACCGACATCAGTAATAGGGATCGTCAGCTCAAGAGAGGCAGTGGGGAGAGATCAGAATGAGAGCAAAAGTGTCTGGAATGTTCCAACAATGAATCAGAATCTGAGGACATTAGACTGGAATTTTCAAACAACGTTTCACAATCTGAGAATATTAGGCTGGAATGATTCAAGAATGGACAGGAGCTTATATCGGGATGTTTGGCTTCTTTCTACAAATTATGATCGATGGTCATTATTGTGGCGGATCGAATATGCCCTTTACATTATTCAATATTTTTATTATCCAATCCTGGCTTTCGTTGGTGTCCCTGGTAAGTCTCAATTTTCAGTCATTAATTTTATAAATCATGATTGACTGTAATACTGTCCTTTAATAGATTCTACTATCATTCTCGCTGTTATTGTTCCTGCTGAGTCTCTAAATCGAGATGATCACTTTACAAACCATTACTAACTGCAGCAATGAACTTGTTAATTCACTCTCTCCCACCTTGCTTCTGGCAGTGTTACTCATGGGTCTTTATGTTGACCTGTCCAGTTTCAACTGGGAAACATGATCCATTGAATCACTGCCCTTGCTGCTAAAATATTGAAAGCATTGACGTCACTATGTTCTGTTCTGGTTACAGACTGCATTTCGTCTCTCTGACTACATCCCATCCCCAGTCAATACTGAGGCTGAAATACACTGGCATAGTCTACACAGCTCCCCATGCTGGGCAGACAGTCCAGCTTACTGAGCAATATACTGGAACGGTCTGCACAGCTCCCTATGCTGGGTAGATAGTTCAGCTTACTGAGCAATAGCTGAAAATGTGTTGCTGGAAAAGCGCAGCAGGAGGAAGTGCTCATGCCCGAACCGTCGATTCTCCTGCTCCTTGGATGCTGACTGACCTGCTGCACTTCTCCCGCAACACATTTTCAGCTCTGAGCATTACACTGATACAGTCTGCTCAGCTCGCCATTTTACTAACCAATACATTGGCATAGTCAGCAGAGCTCCCCAGTTAGTCCCACTGCCCTGTCGTTTTCTCCATATTTCACCAACATGGCCTATTTCTATCTTAATTATCTGTTTCTATCTTTAATATGATTTTTTTGTCCCTCTGGACTTTCCCTGGCTTTGGGTTTTGGCTGCCTAATGTATCGAGTGCTGACATTAGGAAACTCAGAAACAATGAAATGGTGTGTGTGGACTGTTGTTCACTTCCCCGTGTGTCCCATGTTCCATGTTATGCATGCAATCCTGCAGTGCTCTTGCACTACTCCCACACACATGGAAAAAAAAGGTTGACAGTTTAATGATCCATGTTGGACAGGAGGGATTCAGCAGTTTTGACTCACGTCTTTGAAACTTAGGCTGTGCCTGTCCAGTGAATGCCTGTGTTTGTCCCTCTCAGCTGATAGTGTGGTCAGTAACACGAGGAAGCCCTCGAGTATTTTTGTGAAGGAGCAGGCATCGAACTTGAGCTGGAGGCTGAGGTGACCATATAGCAGTTTGCAAAATTATGACCGGCATGGATAGAGTAAATAGACAAAGTATTTTCCCTGGGGTCGGGGAGTCCAGCAATAGAGGGCATAGGTTTAGAGTGAAAGGGGAAAGAGACCTAAGGGACAACTTTTTCACATAGTGTAGTACGTTTATGGAATGAGCTGCCGGAGGAAGTGATGGAGGCTGGTACAATTGCAACATTTAAGAGGCATTTGGATCGGTATCTGAATAGGAAGGGTTTGGAGCGATATGGGCTGGGTGCTGACAGGTAGGACTAGGTTGGGTTGGGATATCGTGTCGGCAAGGACGGGTTGGACCAAAACATCTGTTTCCATGCTGTACATCTCTGTGACTCTATCACTCTATGAAAATCTTCTGACTGACTCCTGTTGTTCAAAATTTAGTGGAGGTGTTGGGGATGGTTTGCTGGAGGTTGTGCAGTGAGCTGCCACAGACATTCAGGGAGACCTGAGGATTTTGTAACCCAACTCAGGATGGAGCATTGGGACTGTAGTTACGGTCTCTGGGTCTGCAACATGAACAACAAATGGAGCAGAGGCTGCAGAGTGTGGAAGCTCTGAAACCAGTGCGTGAGTCTGTGTGGGGAAAGGGATCTGCCACATCTATCTGTGTCTTACCGAGGACACACACACCTGACACCCTTGCATGCACATGTGCACACACACGCACACGCTCTTCTCTCTCACACACACACATACACGCTCTCTCCTCACTCTTCCCCTACCCCCGTGCACACACACTCCACATTTCTCACTTGCACACACACAAATCTGTGGGGTGAATTTGAATTTGCAGATTTGTATTTGCAAATGCATTCTATTTTGTTTTTTTAAAAAAACATGCACTTAGTAGGCAGTCAGCCAATGTGCATTTTATAAAATCCTACCTTGGAAATAAAACCCGTCTGATTCTAAACAGACTCCAAACAAGACCTTCCCAGGTTTTGTTCCGGGGAGGTCACATCTTCGCAAATATAATAGATTTCTTTATGGAAGTGAAAATTTATAGTGAGGAAAAGGCTGTAGATGTCATATACTGGACTTCGGTAAGGTTTTTGATGAGGCAAGCTGATGAAGAAGGTGAAGCTGCAAGGGTTCCAGGGTCAACTAGCTAAATGGATGGAGAACAGGCTGAGCAGCATCAGACAGGGGATAGCTGTGGAAGGAATTTTCTCAAAATGAAGAACTGTTCTGTGTGCTGTTTCACAGGGTTTAGTGCTGGGACCATTATTGTTTATGATACGCATAAATGAACTGAAGGAAGGTAAAGGTGGTCTGATTAATAAGTTTGCAGATGGCACTAAGATTGGTGGAGTAGCAGAAAGTGAAGGGGACTGTCAGAGAATGCAGCAGAAAATAGACAGATTGGAGAGTTGTGCAGAGAAATGGCAAATGAAGTTCAATCTGGACAAATGTGAGATGATGCATTTCGGAAGATGCAATTCAAGAGTGAACTATAGGGTAAATGGAAAAAGCACTGGGCAAAATTGATGTGCAGAGAGATTTAGGTGTTCAGGTCCATTGTTCCTTAGAGGGGCAGGTCGATAGAGTGGTCACGAAGGCAAACAGCATTCTTTGCTTCCCGCATTTCAACATTTTAAGAAGGGAAGAAAAGGGATAGTGGCGAAATACAGACCAGTTAACTTGTCATCCACAGAAGGGAATCTGTTGGAATTTATTGTGTACAAGAGATGACACGTCATGTTACAGTTGTGTGCGGCTTTGGTTCAACAACATTTGGAATAATTCATACAGTTCTGATCGCCACATTACCAAAAAGATGTAGATGCTTTGGAGAGGGTACAGAGGAGTTTCACCAGGATGTTGCCTGGTATTGGAGGGAACTGGCCATAAAGAGAGGTTTGGTAGATTAGGATTATTTTCATTAGACTGACGGAAGTTCGGGGGACCTGATTGAGTTCTATAAAATCATGAGAGGTATAGACAGGGTGGATAGCAAGACACTTATTCCCAAAGTGGGGTACTCAATTTCTAGTGGTCAGGAATGCAAGATGAGAGGGGAAAAATTAATGGGAGATATGTTAAGAAAGTTCTTTAAACATAGACCGGCAGATGTCTGAAACGCAATGCCAGCAGAGGTGATAGACGTGGTCACGATAGCGACATTTAATATGTATGTAGACAGATATATTAATGGGTAGGGAGCAGAGGGATACAGATCCTTCGAAAATAGGTGGCAAGTTTAGATAGAGGATCTGGATCAGTGCAGGCTTGGAAGACCCGAAGGGTCTGTTCCTGTGCTGGATTTTTTTTTTTGTTCTTGGTAAATACTGGCGAAAAAGGTCTGTTCATATTCGAAAGGAAAATGAAAACAGGCCAAATGTGGCACAGTGAACGTATGGACAGGATTTTTTTTGTAGTAGACAGAAAATTGACAGGGAGACGAAACTGTTACATTATGTCTGTCTTCACGGACGAAGATCCAGACAATATCCCAGAAATACCATAGAATTTTTGTAACTAAACACTAAAATCCTTCATACTAGTGACGTGGTAGTATGCGACAACATATCTGGATTGAGGATTGGTAAGTCTGACAGACCAGATGTACTTCATACTTCAATTTCAGAGAAAGCAGCAATACACAGATGGATTGTATTGTGGATGACTGTATTTATTCGTATCCAATTTGAAAGGATATCAATGCATTCCAATGATTTAAGAAGGGAAGCGGCAGAGTGGAAAACTACAGACAAGTTTACTTGTCAACTACAGGAAGTCATCTTTTGCAATCTATCATAACAAATGTGATATTGGACACTGAGAAAGTAATAACAAACTTCAAGAGAATTATTCTGCATTTATGAAAGGGAAGTTACAAGTTACGAACGTTTTGTTTGAAGATATATTTTGTAGACCTAAACATAGAGAAGCAATGGATGCGATATAGTCAGATATTCAGGTGGATTTTTAATCAGCTCACACAAAAGATATGTTAGCAGAAAACATTAAAGCAAAGTGTATTGGGAGGAACATATACAAACAGGGAAGATAAAAGTTAAGTTTGCTTTCATTTAAAGGGAATCCGAATACAGACGATGAAGTGTCAACTAGATTCAAAGGATTAACTTGCTCTCTCTTTACGGATGCTGTCTGACTCACTGTGATGTCTAGCATGTGTTAGTTTCAGTACAGATTCCAGCTTCTGCAGTACTTTATTCCGACTAGCAATAAAAACATTCTGGCCTAGTTACACAGAGTGCTGGTGAGACTGCACTTGGAGCATTGTATACAATTTTGCTGTCTGGATCTAAATAAAATATACTGATCCCACATACTGAATGGACATTCTCCAGATTCATGCCTCAGATAGCAAGGTTTTCTTCTGACGAAACTTGGCCTGAGATCAAGCCGGGAATCTGTTTGTGAATCTGGTGAGCATTGATAGATTGATAGATGAGAGCTTCACGTTTGTTTTACTTGGGAGAAGGAGGATGTAGGGACAGAATTCCAGAGGATGGACTGAGAGGCTCTTGAGCAGAATGATGTAAGATGTGTACAGGGCTTGATTGATAGTTTTGGCTGGTATAAAATTGGACACGTCCCTAGGTCCAGCTCAGTTACATCTCAGGCTGCTGTTGGAGACAAGGGATGAAAGGCACTGATGCAAATGTTTAAGTGCAATCTGGTCACAGGTAAGTGCTGAGGACTGGAAAACACCCTTTATGGGAAGGTTTGTAGAGATTAACCAGGGAACTACATACCAGTGAGTAGCAGATTAGTGTGTGAGAAACTATTGCGGAAAATAGGTGGCTGCTGAAGACTGTTTGTGTGTCAGTGCTATGTCCCTTATTATTTGTGGTATTCGTAATTGATATAGATGTGAATGTGAAGGGGCATGGAGAGAGTGTAATAATTAGGTTTGTGTCTGACACATAGATTACTCGGGTGGTTGGCAGTGAGGAGGAACGTCTAACGTTACTGGAAGATATAGATGGAATAGTCAGATGGGCAGATCAATGGCAGATGGAATGTAATCCTGATAAATATGAGGTGATGCACTTTGTAAGAAGAAACCAGACAGAGGAGGACACAATAAATGGCAGCAGACTCGGAATTTCAGAGGGTGCTTCTCCACACATCCTTGAATGTGACGGGAATGGCTAATAGATTAGTTAGAAGTAATTGGAGACAATAGGCATAGCCTTTACTAATCGAGGCATAAATTACAAGAGCTATATAGCAATTTGGTTAGGCTAAGATGGAATACTGTGTGCAGTTCAGGGATCCACATTACAGGAAAGATGTGATTGCACTGAAAGTGGCACAGAGGAGAGTCACCACGATGTTCCCTGCAATGGAGCATTTCAGCTTTAGACAGAGGCTGGATAAGCTCGGGTTGTTTACTTTGGACCAGAGAATACTGAGGGGAACGCGATTCCATAGGGTAAAATTATGAAGGGCATGGACAGGATGGATAGACAGCAGCGGTTCCTTGAAGTCAGAGGGTCAAGAACAAAGGAGGACACTTTTAAAGTAAAGGGTTTGAGGTTTAGAGAGGATTTCAGGATGGTTTTTCACCCAGAGGATGTTGGTGTCTGGAATACACTTTTTTGAAGCAAGTTATTGTGGGTCATCTCACAGCCGTGAAAAGGTACCTGGACAAGCACTTGAAGTGTCATAACACTCGCGCCTACCGGGCTGATGTTTGAAAGTGGGACTAATGTAGATTGTACTGTATTTCTGACTGTACAGAGTATGCTTCTGTGATTGTATGACTGTTGAAGGTCAATCAGTGAGCAGCTTAAGACAGGAAATGATGGGTTTATGAAGCGTACATTAACAAGAGTGAAATGTAAAAGCTTCTCAACATAGAGTATACCAAGGTGAAATGTGAGAGAAGATCATTGTAGCTGAAACCAGAGAACGGAGAACAGGAAAATGGCAACACTATGAAGCAACCACTTCAGTTCTGCCTTCACAAAAGAAAGCATTTCAAAAAGTAAATTCCAAGCACATCTCAATCTACTGAGAAAAAGTAAATAGAATCAAATCTGTACATAAACAGTTTTAGAGAAATTATATTGACTGAAATCTGATAAATCCCCATGACCTGTTAATCTTCTTTATGATTACTAAGGGAGGTGACTAAGGTAACAATGAATACTCTGTTTATCCTCTTCCAAATGCTTGATGATTCTGGAACTGGATTCCCAGATTTGACAGCAGCAAATGTAACCCCAGTATTTCTGATGGAGGCAGGGAAACAGAGTCTGCTTAGCACCAAATAAACAATCAGGACTATACAAAAGTCTATTAGAAAGGACGAATTACCAGGGAACTTTGAAAATTACATTAATGTAAAAGTATTGAACACAGATAAAGTCATTGCCGATTTATTAAAGGCCAATCATATTTGAGAAACTGATTGAGAAATAAATTCCGGTGCAGCAATGGATGCAGTGAATTTGGATTATCAGAAACATTTTCGATGAAGTCCCAAGTCTAGTGTTGTGACAATGCTATTCCTTTAACAAGTTTATTCTGTCCTTGTTTTATTTTTCATGGATGTGTTAACAGCAACAAATCCAAAAAGTCTGCGTTTGACTACTTGGAATGTTTTCAAGTATAAAATAATCGCACGCATAGTGAGGAGCAAGGTATCATAGGTCTGGTCATGTACAATGAGACAAGAATAATTATTCACATCATAGTGAAGGAGTGAAGACAGTATGGTTGAATTTAGAATACAGATAGAGAGTGTGAAGATAAAATCCAATACCAGGGTCCCATGCTTCAGCAAGGGAGACTACAATACAATGAGGGAGGAGTTGGCGAAAGTCGCCTCGAAACAAATACTTCATGATGGGAGAGTTGACTAGCAGTGGAGAATTATCAAAGGAGATTTTTAATTTCCGTGGTGAAAGTATATTCCAGTGAAAAGGAAAGACTCTAAGAAAATGGGTAATCTGTCAATTGTATCTAAGAAAATAAGGGACGCTATCAAATTGAAAGAGAAGAAATGTGAAGTGGCCAAGAACAGCAGAAACCTAGAAGCTTGGGGAAAACTATAAAGGTCAACAGAAAGCCACAAAATGAATTATAAAGAAAAATATGATAGAACACGAGAGAAAACAAGAAAAAAAACAAGTACAGTATATAAAGATGGATAGATGATGGTATATACCATAAATATATAAAATGAAAAAAAATGACTTGAGTAAATGTTGGTCCTTCAGAGGATGGGAAGAGTCATTTAGTTATAGGATATGACGAAATGACCGAGGCATTGAACAGGTGTTTTGTATCTATCGTCATAGTGAAGGACACTAATAGCATGCTAGTAATTGCCGACGAGACGGAGGTCGGTGAGAACATTGGAAACAATCATTATTATGGAAGAGATAGTGTTGGGGATGCTAACGGAGCTGAGGGTAGGCAAGTCTCCTGGCCGTGATGGAATGCATCCCATGGTTCTAGAAGCGATTGTGAGAGAAATAGTAAATGCAATTGTGGCAATTTGATAAAATGTGCTGAACTCCAGGGCATTCCCAGCAGATTGGAAAACAGCACATGTGACGCCACTGTTTAAAAAGGGAGGTAAACAAAATATGGGAAATTATAGACCAGTTAGTTTTACCTGTGTAGTGGGGAAACTGCTTGAGTGTATTATCAAGGAAGAAATAGCAAGGCATTTCAATAGAAATCGTCCCATTGCACAGACGCAGCATGGGTTCATGAGGCACAGGTCATGTTTAACAAGTCTTTTGGAAGTCTATGGAGATAATACGAGCAAAGTGGATAACGAGGCCCCAATGGCTATGGTGTACCTAGATTTCCAAAAGGTCTTCAACAAGTTGCCGCACAACAAGCTGCTGCATAAGAAAATGGTGCATGGCGTTACGGGTAAAATATCAGTATAGATAGAGGATGGCTTGACTAACAGGAAGCAAATTGTGAGTGCAAGTGAGTGATATTCTGGCTGCAATCAATACTTAGTGGTGTGCCTCAGGGATCAGTGTTGAGGCCACAATTATTCACAGTTTATATAGATGATTTGGAGTTGGAGAGAACGTATAGTGTGTCGAGGTTTGCAGATGGCACGAAGATGCGTTTAATAGCAGAGCATGCAGAGGATTGTGAGACTTCGTGGATGAACATAGATACTTTGAGTGAGTGGGTAAAGGTCTGGCAGATGGAATACAATGTTGATAAATGTGATGCGATCCATTTTGTTGGGAGTGCCAGTAAAAAGGATCATTACTTGAATGGTAAAACGTTGCAGCATGCTGGTGTGCAGAGGGACCTGCGTGTCCAAGTGCATGAATCACAGAAGGTTTGTCTGCAGGCACAGCAATTACTGAGGAACGCAAATGGAATGTTGCCCTTCATTGCTAAAGGGATTGAGTTTATAAGCAGGGAGGTTATGTTGCAGCTGTCCAGAGTGCTGGTTTATTCGGGTGATTCTAGAGGTGAGGGGGTTGGCTTATGAGGTGTGACTTAGCGTATTGGAACTATATTCATTGGAATTTAGAAGAATGACAGTATGATCTCATAGAAACATGTAAAATTATGCAGTCAGTATATAAGATAGAAGTAGACAGGATGTTTCCACTGGCAGGTGAAGCTAGGACAAGAGGGAATGACCTCAACATTAGAGGGAGTAGATTTAGGATTGAATTGAGAAGGAAGCTCTTCACAGAGGTTTGTAATCTCTGAAATTCCCTGCCCAGTTAAGTAGTTGATACTACTTCAGTAAATGTATTTAAAACTAAGGTAGATACTGTATGAATAATAAAGTAAATAAGGGATACGGTAAGAGCGCGGGAAAGTAGATCAGAGTCCACGAGTAGATCAGTCATGATCTAATTGAATGGCAGAGGACCAGACCGCCTCCTCCTGCTCCTAGTTCTTCTGTTCTTATGAAAGGAGAGTGGCCAGTTATCCCAGTTTTGCTCCTCTGCTTTGGTTTGTTTGATCTGATTTCCGCAGTCTGGCTGTTTACATCAAGCAGGCAGACAGTTGTGAAGGACCGGACCCAGAGAAGCAGGTCCATGTTGTTCCTCCCTCTCTCTCACAACTCTCCTGTAAGAAACTGGGTTTGTTTGTTTTTTTTTTCCTTTCGGATTTGCCATGGGGTGTTTATGAGGATTATATCAAGTACTTGGAACACCTTCATTAAGTTGGGATAATCTGTTGGGTTTTCGGTTGGGTTAAGTTATTCTGTATTGTATCCTCTTGTGTTTGTGTCTCACTCAGTAATCTTGCAAAGACATTCTGTTTTGTTTAAAACTAAGCGACTTGATCAGCTGCATCACTCCTGGAATATCCGCCTTATACTTGCTTAAGTCAGGGAGTAAACGTTGGGTCTGTTCTACTTCCTTGAAATGATTTGAGGGGGTCTGTCCTGGCCCATAACAGTGTCTAACAGCGAGATCTAATATACTGGCATGGGTTGAGAATAGGAGAGCTGACAGGAAAAAGTGAATCAGCATAAACCGTTCCAGATATTTTGCAGTAGAAAGCAATGACTAGCGGGATAATCCAGGAATTGATGTTTGGGCCACATCTATTCAGAAAACAGATCAAACGTTTGTTCATGTGTATTAAATGTAATCTTTACAAATCTGCTGATGGTACCTGACTGAGATTGTGAGTGGGTGAGGAGGATATAAAAAAAGTTTCAAGGTGATTGAGACAGGTGGACGAAATGATAAAATACGTGGCAGATGAAGAACAATATGGATCGACATAACATGGAGCAATTTGGTAAGAAAAAATAGACGAACAGGCTAGCATTTCAAAAGGAATTAATGTAAAAACGTTGCTGCATGAAGATACTTATGCGTATACATTTGTTGACTTCTTCAGCACCAAACTCCAAGGTCCATGCAGGGCAGTGAGTTCTGAAGCGAGCAATCAATACTGGGAGTGATATTGAAACACTGACCAGTATACATAGACCCACCAAGTGGGGAGCTGTATCATTGAAAAGGATCTCGATCTCCTTGTACACCAGTCGCAGAAAGCAATACTGCTGCAACAGAAAGCAGGTAGAAAGATAAATGATGTGTTGACCTTCATTTCCGGGTGATTTGAGCCCAGGTGTGTCTTACGGCAGCTACACAGGGCCTTGGTGAGCCCCCATCTCGAACATTGTGCAATATTGTGTGCAGTATTGGTCTCCTTATCTGACAAAGCACAAACCTGACATTGAGGGAGTGCAGCGAAGTATGACCAGACTGATCTCTGGGATGACAGGCTTCCTGTGGGAGCAGAGCTCGAGGCGACTGGGCCTGTATTCCATGGAGTTTAAGAAAATGGGTGGCGATCTCAGTGAAATATATAAAACTCTGACAGGGTGAAACAGATTGTCAGCAGGGATGGCAATTCCACTGGCTGGGACGTCTAAAACAAGGGTCACAGTATTAGGTACAGGCAAGCCACTCTGCATTGAGATGAGAATAAATGTCTCCACTCGCAGTATGGTGAACCTGGGGAATTCTGTCCCACATAAGACTGTGGAAACTAAGGCACTGAATATAAATAATGATTTCGAGACACTAAAGGGGTGAAGTTGCAGCAGGAGGTTGGTGTGGAGATACAGGATCAGCCATTGTTATATTGAATAGGAGAGCAAACTTGACGGACCAAAGTTCCTACTTCATATTTTTCTGATATATGATCAGAAAAGGATAAACAGTATATATTTTTAGGGAATAGTTAATTGAATAATTGTTTGGTCTAAACCTAGAGTGAGGAATGCTCAATGTGTTGAAAGGCCTCCTCATTTCACGATGTTTCTGTGCAGTCTGTGGGCAAGCTCTGTTAATGTTGTCATAACCTCTCAGATGTGAGGAAGGAGGTCTCTGCAGTGTCGACAGGACTGTGCTTCCTATTCCATTTTCTGATACAGAGGCTGGTGCAGGGTGTTATCTCATTTTTATCCATTAAGACCTCGGAGAAGTTTGATTTTACGGCCTTGCATGGCCGCTTCAGAGACCATTGAAGAGTTTAGCACATGTTTGTGTGTCTGGAGTCACTTTTTGGCTCGACCAGGAAAGCACGGGAGATTCACTTCCTGAATGTACACTGGGGAAGGAAATTTACGTTGACAATTGACATGCGGTTCAAGGTCAATATTACTGGTACCAGATTTAGATCTCGATATTTTATTAATTGCTTCTAACTTCCACCAGCTGCCAGAGCATTATTCTGGTCTGGATTATTAATCCAGTGACATTTTCACACAACACCGTCTCCACATGGGGGCCTATCGGACACAGCACTGTGCACGTTATTTCTGTGCTGGTCGACAGTTCCGTCAAAGGAATTCCCACCAATTTGATTATTGTGATGGGACTAAGGGGGTGGTAATTGGTCAGATTTTAATTATTCTCCTCTTAGGGTCGGGACACTTTTGTGTAATTTTCCGCGTTGCCAGAGAAATGTCAGAGTTGGGGCTGGAATGAAGCAGCTTCCACAGAGACACGGCTTGTTGTGCAGCACAAGTCTTTCGTTCTATTGCAGGAATGGTGTCAGGGCCCATTGCCTTTGTCGTATGTACTGTGTTCAGCTGTTTCTTCATGTCACGTGCAGAGAATCGAATTGCTTGAAGTCTGGCATCTGTGCTTCTGTGGGGATCATCCAAGCAACACTTCATGCTGAGGATGGTGTATACACTGCATCATTGTCTTTTACACTGATGTGCAGAAAGTTTCCATTTTTTCACGGAATGTTAAAGCAATAGCCAAGTGATGTTTCTGCTGATTGGTTCCCTCCCACAATCCAAAAATGTGCAGTTTATTGGCCTTGCTCACCCCAGTAATGTTCTAGTGACCTGAATTCGAATCCTGTTACAGTACATGATGGAATTCAAATCCAATAAATGTTTGGGATTAAGAGTTTAATGATGATCATGAATTAATTGCTGATTGTGGGAGAAATAATTTGATTCACTGATGTCCTTTAGGGAAGGAAGCTGCCATCCATACCCGCTCTGGCCCACATGTAACTCCAGACACAAAGCAATGTCATTGACTCTTAACAGTCCTCTGGGCAATAAATACTGACCTAGTCAGCGACGCCCTAATCCCAATGAATATTGTTTTCAAATAATATTTGTGGAGTGATTTTCTCTTGTCAGTTGTTCCATGATTCAATTCCATTTCTGATTGGATGTGGCAGGACTGCAGAGCTTCGATCTGATCTGTTTGCTTTGTAATCATGTTGCCCTCTCTATCAGATATTAGTCCTGTTGTTTGGAATGAAAGTACAGTCGTCAATGTGATAGCAGTAAATGGATTGTCATCAGTTTTAGGTACACATGGTTCTGATCCTGGTATAGCGTCATTGAATCACCGATTCGGTAATGGGAATAATAGACTGAAAGATTAGACTGGGCAAACGTTACAGGTTGTAAGTGAATACAATTTCCTTCTGTCCAGCTGTGATCTACATTACCACATGAATTTCCAGGTTTGAGCTGCAATATCTGCAATGCAATTCAGCTCTCTGTCCCCCAGTTCACACCGAAACCCATTCACCCATCGCCCCGTGACGTACCCTGTTACTGATGTGGTAACACTTCCATTTTAATATTCTAATTCCTCTGAGTGTGTGTCCATGGTGTGACACCTCTTACTTGTCATGTTTCTGAAAACCCCTAAATATTTTCCGTGAAGCAGTACTGTGGCTCAGTGGTTAGCGAAGCTGCCTCACAGCGCTGGGGACTCAGGTCTGATTCCATCCTTTGGCAACAGTCTTGCACATTTTCCCTGTGTCTGTGTGAGTTTTTTTCCGCATTCTCCGGTTTCCATCCACAATCCAAAAATGTGCAGTTTATTGAGATTGCGGAACTGCCTATAGTGTTCAGGAATGTGCAGGTTAGGTCCATTATTCAGGGGTAAATATATGATAGGGGAATGGGTCTGGTTGGTTTAGTCTTCAAAGGTTCGGTGTGGACTTGTTGGGCCGAAGGGCCTATTTCCACACTGTAACGATTCCAATTCTAATATTCATCTTAATCTTTTCCGTCCAGTCGTGCCACTTTCGGTTTTAACATTGTAACTGTTTCTCTCTGTTTCTCTCCATGGCCTTGATTCAGAACTTTGTATTGTTAATGATGCCAATCTTATGTAATTTCAGAACCAATGAGTTTGTACATCTTGAGTTATTCTTCACTTTCCAGTTTATGATGCTCCATGTTAGACAGGGTGTTTAGCAACTTTGATACACGTCTTTCAAGTTGTTCAAAAGCAGAAATTGCTGGAGAAACTCAGCAGGTCTGGCAACATCTGCGTAGACAGAGAAACAGGGGTAGTATTTGAAGTCCAGATTGACCCTTGTTCAGAACTGAAAATGACGTTCTAATCCTTTGACAAAAGTGGACGAGTGATGAGGGGAAAGAGAGCATGTGGAGGTGCAATGTCACACAGGAGGGGCGTTTGATTGTTGTGAAAGATGAACAGATGTAAATTGGGTGCATATTAGAGTCTGAATGGGAGAAATAGATTTTCTCTACTGAGTACAACATAAACATGATCTAGACAAGGTTTTAAAGAAACCAAGAAACAGAATGTATGTAAAATGGTGAACAGCCATAATGGGTTCAGTATGTGAGGTTATGGAAATGAATGTTAACTCCTACGGGCTGAAACGTAAAACCCATAAAGTGAGGTGTTACTCGAGCTTGGGTTGTGCTTCATTGGAACATTGCCGAAGCTCAGGACTGAAATGTCAGCATGAGAGCAAGGAAGGTTATTGAAATGGGAAGCAGTGAGAAGATCAAGGTTATTCCTCCAGACAGAGTGAGAATGTTCCTCAGTGCAATCTCTGTTTGGTCTCACCAGTGTAACGGAGACTGCATTATGAGCAGCAATGACAGGAGACTTGATTGAAAGAGTACAAGTGAATTGTTGCTTCAGCTGGGAGGTGTGATTGAGTCAGTCTCCGCTGATCATGTGTTCACCCACATGCAGACGTTCCCCCGAATGATTGAATAGAACCAGACATCTAAATAGAGGATTTCTGTCTCACATCTGGTCTGAGTCGTGATGTGGAATGACACCCAGAGGAAGGGCAGTGGGTACTGTTCGAAAAGCAGGACTCGATAGAAGATGAGCCATCCGTGGTTCACAAAGTCTGTCAAGTATACTGTTCAATCGCAAATTAACGAGAATTAGTGTGTGCCCAGATTTAGGGCATTTATTTCATGGACCAGAAGCAGATGCGAGGCATGTATTTCAATAGTGCTTCCTAAATTACATCTTGAAATCCATGCCATTGCTGCTCTATCCTCTTCTCTGCTTGTCTTCCCTTTCTGATTCCAGGTTGTCCCTCTCCAATTACAGAGCACATTCTCTGACATTATGGTCCCGACCCATTACAACTGAAGTTCTTTGATCAAGTCTACCTTCCCTGCAGTAGCATCACGCTCCGTTTTTGCTGCCACTTTGCCTCTGGTCTCAGTGTGGTTCGTCCTCTCCATTCATCTCAGTCCCGAAAGTTTCCTTCTTGGAGTAAACTTTATTGAAAACACCTCTTCCTCTTTGCCCTGAATAATCCAAATTTCAGAAAGTATTCTCAGCCTTCATCTCACTGTACTAAAGGCAACTGAATGCTTATGGTGTGGTATAACCAGTCCCGTTCTTACATAGCTCTGGCTAGAGAAACCTTTTCACTGTAGAGATCATCATCCCCTTTAGACAAAGGAATATATTTTCTTGACGTCTTATTGGCACTAGTAAGAGTTTCACGTTGCCTTAGTATTGTAACATAGAGACAAACAAATCACAGTATGAAATTTGGCCTGAGTGTTGTTCACCTGTCATTTTTAAAATATCGTTTCAAATTTGCAATGCTTATTAGTGAATGCTTGTTCTTGAAGTTAGTTTCAAATGGAATGGAGAACGTTGAGAGGTGACATTATGGAAGTTAATAAAATCATAGGAGGATTATACAGGGTGAATTGCCAAGATCTTTCCACACGATAGGCGCGACTAACCATATAGGATACAGCTTTAAGGTGAAAAGGGGAAGATTTAACAGGGACAAAACAGCAACTTTTTCACACAGAGGAGGTGTGCGAATGGAATGTGCTGCCAGATGAGCTGGTAGCTGCAAGTACAGTGACAATATTTGAAAGACATTTGGACAAACATATGAATGGGAAGCGTTTAGAGGCATGCAGACCAAATGCAATCGCATGAGACTAGGTTAGTTTGGAATTCCTGGTCAGCATGGGCAGGTTGGATGAAATGTTTGTGCAAATGTGACTGTATGACTGTACCAGAAAGCGAGGGAAAAGCAAGAAATAGACGGGTAAAGGATGAAAGGACATGATGTAAATTGGCAAGAAATATAAAAACAAGCATCACAAGTTTTTCTGTGTGTATATAAAAAGTTGAAGATGAGTGTGTGACCTGTGGTGGAAAGAAAGTCAGGAAAGTATATGAAGAACATTCGGAGGGTGTGACTGGGGAAGTGTCTAAAGGGAACAGGCAGTTAATTTAGACCAGTATTTGACATCAATCCTCAAAGGGAAGGCACTCTAAGTATTTCAACATCATCAAGAAAATGGTAATAGGAGGATTCTCGAACTGTCCCTAACACAAGGTACAAGGTTTTTAACAACAGATAAGACTAAGAATAGGCAGGTCAGCAGTAATTCATAATTGGTTTCAAAAGAAGTGGTTACAGAGTGACCAGTGCCACTGTGTGAAATATTCCATCACTCTCTGGATTACGGAAGTGTTCCAGAGAAACTCGTGAAGCTCCAATATGGCGCCTGTTTTCAAGGATGGAGCGAGACAGAACGCAGGAACAATTTAGCCTAACTATTATTACTGGGAATCTGCGATGGCCTGTTTTTTTTTCCGCATGGTCCGCTTCCCAACCACACTCAATAATGTGCAGGTCATTGGCCTGCATGAACAGCCTGTAATGTTCAGGAATGTGCAGATTAGGTCCATTAGTCAGGCATAAATATAGGATAGGGGAATGGATCTGTTTGGGTTAGTCTTCACAGGATGGGTGTGGACTTGTTGGGCCGAAGGGCCTGTTTTGACACTGTGATGATTCCAATTCTAATATTCATCTGAATCTTTTCCGTCCAGTCGTGCCACTTTCGGGTTTAACATTGTAACTGTTTCTCTCTGTTTGTCTCCATGGTCTTGATTAAGAACTTTGTCGTGTCGCTGATGACAATCTTACGTCATTTCAGAACCGATGAATTTGTACACCTTGCGTTATTGTTCACTTCCCAGTTTATGGTGCTTCACGTTGGACGGGGTTTGAGCAGATTTGATACACGTTTTCAAGCTGTTCAAAATCAGAAATTGCTGGAGAAACTCAGCAGCTCTGGCAGCATCTGTGGAGACAGAGAAACAGAGGTAGAATTTCAAGTCCAGCTTGACCCTTGTTCAGAATTGAAAAGAACGTTTTAATCCCTTGACGAAAGTGGACGCGGGTTGAAGGGAAGCAGAGCATGTGGAGGTGCAATGTCTCAGAGGAGGGGCTTTTGATTGTGGTGAAAGAGAAACAGATGTAAATTGGGTGTATATTAAAGTGTGAATGGGAGAAATGGTTTCTCTCTACTGACAGCAATATAAACAATACCTAGACAAGGTCACAGGGAAACCAGGAAGCAGAATGTATATAAAATGGAGAACAGCCATAATTGGTTCAGACTGTGAAGTTATGGAAATGAATGTTACCTCCTACTTGCTGTAACGTACAATGCGTAAAGTGAGGTATTACTCGAGCTTGGGTTGTGCTTCATTGGAACATTGCAGCAGCTCAGGACCGAAATGTCAGCATGAGAGCAAGGAAGATTATTGAAATGGGAAGCAGTGAGAAGGTCAAGGCTATTCCTCCAGACAGAATGGGTTGTTCCTCAGAGCACGCTCTGTTTGGTCTCATCAGTGTAAAGGAGACTGCATTGTGAGCAGCAATGACAGGAGACTGGATTGAAAGAGTACAATTGAAATGTTGCTTCACTTGGGAGGTGTGATTGAGTCTGTCTCCGCTGATCATATGTTCATCCACATGCAGAAGCTCCCCACGAATGATTTTATAGAACCAGACATCTAAATTGAGGATTTCTGTCTCACATCTTGTCTGAGTCGTGATGTGGAATTACATCCACAGGAAGGTCAGTGGGTATAGATGGGCAGACAATCAAGCAGATATCCAATACTGCTCAGAAATTATTGTTTCTGTTCGAAAAGTACTTGAAAGAAGATGAACCACGCGTGGTTCACAAAGTCTGTCAAGGATTCTATTCAATCACAAATTAACAAGCATTAGTGTGTACCCAGATTTCGGACATTTCAGGGACCAGAAGTAGATGCGAGGCATGAATTTCAATAGCGCTTCCTAAATTACATCTTGACACCCCTGTCATTGCTGCTCCATCCTCTTCCCTGCTTGTCTCCCATTTTTGATTCCAGGTTTTCCCTCTCCAATTACAAAGCACATTCTCTGATATTATGGTCCCTATCCACTACAACTGAAGTTCTTTGATCAAGTCTATCTTCCCAGCAGTAGCATCAATTTCCGTTTGCGCTGCCACTTTGCCTATGGTCTCAGTGTGGTTCGGCCTCTCCATTCATTCTGATTTACACCTCCCACTCACATCGCATTCTGGCAAATTTCCTTCTTGGAGTAAGCTTTGTTGGAAACACCTCTTCCACGTTACACTGAATGTGCAGCTTCGGTCCATTAGTCAAAGGTAAATATAGAACAGAGGAATGGGTCTGGTTGGTTTAGTCTTCACAGAATCGATGTGAACTTGTTCAGCCGATGGGCCTGTTTCTACACTGTGATGATTACAATTCTAATATTCATCGGAAGCTTTTCCGTCCAGTTGTGCCATTTTCGGGTTTAACATTGTAAATGTTTCTCTCTGTTTCTCTACATGGCCTTGATTAAGAAATTTGTGGTGACAATGATGCCAATCTTAAGAAATTTCAGAATCAATGAATTTGTACATCTTGCATTTTTGTTCATTTCCCAGTTTATGGTGCTCCATGTTAGACAGGGCGTTTGAGCAGCTTTGAAATACGTTTTCAAGCTGTTCAAAAATTGCTGGAGAAATTCAGCATTTCTAGCAGCTTTTGTGGAAACAGAGAAACGGAGGTAGTATTTCAAGTCCAGCTTGACCCTTGTTCAGGACTGAAAAGGACGTTTTAGTCCCTTGACAAATGTGGACGAGGGTCGAGGGAAGCAGAGCATGTGGAGATGCAATGTCACAGAGGAGGGGCTTTTGATTGTGGTGAAAGAGAAACAGATGTAAATTCGGTGTATATTAAAGTGTGAATGGAAAAAATGGTTTCTCTCTACTTCCTGAAATATAAACAAGATATAGACAATGTCATAGGGAAACCAGAAAACAGAATATATGTAAAATGGAGTACAGCCATAATGGGTTCAGACTGTGAAGTTATGGAAATGAATGTTAACTCCTACTTCCTGTAATGTACAATGCACAAAGTGAGGTATTACTGGAGCTTTGGTTGTGCTTCATTGGAACATTGCTGCAGCTCAGCACTGAAATTTCAGCACGAGAGCAGGGAAGGTTATTGAAATGGGAAGCAGTGAGAAGTTCAGAGTGGTTCCTCCAGACAGAGTGAGAATGTTCCTCAGTGCAGTCTCTGTTTGGTCTCACCAGTGTAAAGGAGACTGCATTGTGAGCAGCAATGACAGGAGACTGGATTGAAAGAGTACAATTGAAATGTTGCTTCACCCGGGAGGTGTGATTGAGTCAGTCTCCCCTGATCATATGTTCACCCACATGCAGAAAATCCCCCGAATGATTGAATAGAATCAGACATCTAAACTGAGGACTTTTGTCTCACGTCTTGTCTGAGTCGTGATGTGAAAATACACCCAGATGAAAGTCAGTGGGTATACATGGACATATATTCAATCAGATATCCAATACTGCTCAGAAATTATTGCTTCTGTTCGAAAAGAAGGACTCAAAAGAAGATGAACCACCCGTGGTTCACAAAGTCTGTCAAGGATACTATTCAATCACAAGTTAACGAACATTAGTGTGTGCCCAGATTTAGGGCATTTATGTCTGGGACCAGAAGCAGATGCGAAGCATTAATTTCAATTGTGCTTCCTAAATTACATCTTAAAACCCATCCCATTGCTGCTGCATCCTCTTCCCTGCTTGCCTCCCCTTTCTGATTCCAGGTACTCCCTCTCCAATTACAGAGCACGTTCTCGGACATTACAGTCCCTACGCACTACAACTGAAGTTCTTTGAGCAAGTCTACCTTCCCTGAGTAGCATCAAGCTCCGTTTGTGCTGCCACTTTGCCTCTGGTCTCAGTGTGGTTCGGCCTCTCCATTCATCTCACTCCCGAAAGTTTCCTTCTTGGAGTAAACTTTATTGAAAACACCTCTTCCCCTTTGCACTGAATAATCCAAGTTTCAAAACGTATTCTCAGCCTTCATCTCACTGTTCCAAAGGCAACTGCACGCTGACTGTGTGGTATAACAATTCCCTTTCTTACATAGCTCTGGCTAGAGAAACGTTTTCACTGTAAAGATCAGCACCCCCTTTAGGCAAAGGAATTTATTTTCTTGACGTCTTATTGGCACTAGTAAGAGTTTCACCTGCCTTAGTATTGTAACAAAGAGAAAAACAAATCACAGTATGAAATGTGGGCTGAGTGTTGTTTACCTGTCATTTTTAAAATATTGTTTCAAATTTGCAATGCTTATTAGTGAATGCTTGTTCTTGAAGTTAGTTTCAAATGGAATGAAGAACGTTGAGAGGTGACATTATGGAAGTTAATAAAATCATGGGAGGCATGGATAGGGTGAATTGCCAAGGTCTTTTCCACACGATAGAGGATACCAACGCTATTGGATACAGCTTTAAGGTGAAAAGGGGAAGATTTATCAGGGATAACACGACAACTTTTGCACGCAGAGGAGGTCTGAGTATGGAATGAGCTGCCAGAGGAGCTGTCGATGCAATTACAGGGACAACATTTAAAAAACATTTGGACAAACATATGAATGGGAACCGTTTCGGGACATGCGGACCAAATGTAATCTGATGGAACGAATTTAATTTGGAAAACCTGGTCAGCATGGGGAGGTTGGATGAAATGTTTGAGTGCAATATGACTGTATAACTCGAGAAAACGAGGAAAAAAGCAAGAAATATATCGGAAGAAGGATGAAAAGATATGATGTAAATAAATTGGCAAGAAATATAAAAACAAGCGTCGCAAGTTTTTCTGTGTGTATATAAAAAGTTGAAAATGAGTGTGTGACCTTTGATAGAAAGAAAGTCATGAAGAACATTCGGAGGTTGTGACTGGGGAAGTGGTTACAGGGAACCGGCAGATAATTTACACCAGTATTTGTCATCAATCCTCACAGGAGAAAGCACTGTAAGTATTTCAAAATCATCAAGAAAGCGGTAGTAGGAGAATTCTCGAACTGTCTCGAACAAACGGTACAAGGTTTTTAACAACAGATAAAACTAAGATTAGGCAGGTGAGCAGTAATTCATAATTGGCCTTAAAAGAATATGTTACAGAGTGCCCAGTGCCACTGTGAGGTATTCCGTCACTCTCTGGATTACAGAAGTGTTCCAGCAAATCTCGTGAAGCTCCAATATAGCATCTGTTTTCAAAGATGGAGCGAGACAGAAAGCAGGAACCATTTAGCCTAACTATTATTGCTGGCAATCTGCGACAGTATGTTATTAAGGAAGGAATTTCAGTGCATTTAGAAAAGGTTCAGGCAGAGTCAGCATGGTTTTGTGAAAGAGAAACTATATTTTGCCTTGTAAAATCATGCAAAGTTTTTTTTTGGAGATCCATGGGAATGTAACAAGCAGGCGTGATAAAGGGGAACTGGTAGACATGAGGTTTTTCAGAGATTTTCCACAAGGTATGACAAAGTAAAGGCTCTTCCACCAGACAAAAACTCATAGCATTATGGATAATCTATTAGCATGGGATACGGATGGTTATCACATAGAAATTGGACAGTCAGGATTCATCGATCTTTATGATACACACATATCTACTGTATTAGCACCAATATCAGTCCAATGGCTTCAGTTATTTATATCTATACTGCGAGCCTGTAGGAGGGAGATGAGTGCAATACACATCCGAATTTGAGGATGACATTGACAATCTGTTATTTAATGAAGATGAGTCCCAACAAACCAGCAGTCCAAAGAGATTGGAGTGTTCCTGCGCATGAAGCATAAAGTCATCCTGCTGATGCAGAAAGTAACTAGATTGGTACATTAGGTGGGTTTCTGGGATGAAAGCGTTGAATTATTGAGTACATCAAAAATGTTGAGGCAATTATTCATGGTGCTTGAAATGAATGAACTTGACATTACTGAAATGGACAAGGTACAGAGGAGGCTTGACAAGGTATTTGTTGAGAATGTGGTTCCACACCTGGGTAGAGTGTCTCACTCCGGGACATTGAGACAGAATAAGGGATATCGATTTCAAATTTAGATGTAAAGAAATCTCATCTTTCAGAAGATAGTGAATGTCTGGAATTCCTGATCCCAGAGAGTTGTGGAAACTGGGTCAATTAATGCATTTACAGACGGGGTGGATTGGTTTCGGACATATAAGCGAGTTGAGAGATACTAGGTGGTAACAGGAAAGTGGAGTTGAGCCAGCCTAAATTCTACAAATACATTTTCGAAACAAGACCGAACCATCGGCGTGGCCTCATTCTGCCTGTGTGCAGCAGCTCCGAAGGGTTGAATGGAACCTCAGAACACAAGGTTGAGGGACACGAGTGGGCCAATCAGCACTTCGACACTACTCCACCAGTAATGTAGGTCATGGTCCATCTCACAGTGGTCCCAGCTGCACTTTGCTCTCCATGCACCATTATCCCTGATACACCTGTCTATGGAAAATCAGACGAAGCTAGCCTCGATATAATATAAAGATTCAGCCACCACAAACTTCTGGGAAAGAGAATTCCCACTTGAATAAATGCCCACTTTGTGAATTCTCCTCACTCCGGTTCTGACTGTGGTTGCAGGGTGCCACTGTTACCGTTTCTACTCCCACTCCTCCATTTTTGGCAACAAATTTAAATGTAACCAGGTTGGAGATATGGCCAATGATAAAGGTCTCAGACTGGGTCAGTTTCAGTGATAGGACCAAGTCAGACAGATTTTTTTAGTCAACCACATATAACTAATAGAAATATCGGAGCAGCATGGTGGATCTCTGATTAGCACTGCTGCCTCATCCCACCAAGGAGCTGAGTTCAATTGCAACCTTCAATTCTTCCCGTGTCTGCGTGTGTTTCCTCCCGGTGATCCAGTTTCCTCCCACAGTCCAAAGATGTGCAGGTTAGAGTTACTTGACCGTGCCCAGTTGCCCATAGTACTCAGGGATGTGTAGGTTAAGTGGTTTAGTCATGGAAAATGCAGGATTACATGGTCAGGGTCGGGGACAGGTCTGGATGGGATGCCGTTCAGTGGACCAGTGTGGACTCAATAGATACAATATCCCGCTTCCACACTGTAGAGGTTCTATGACAGTGACAAGTTTGGACAAAACAAACACCCAGTGGTTATCTACCTGATCCATGCTCCTAAAATTCTTGCATATTTCAATAAGATCACCTCTCATTCCAAAAATAATCTACTAAAACTTCTATCATATATGCCCTTCATCCCTGGAATATGTGAAATGAAACATCTCTGAACTGCTTCTAAAGTAATGATGTCTTTTGCAGGTAAGGAGACAAAAAACAACCTCACACCCCAGATGAGGTTATTTATTATTTACTCAGTGTTGTGAGATTTTGGACATCTCTTCACGCAGAACATTGGAGGCAGAGATATTGAATATTTTTGAGGCACAGACAGAAGGTTTATAGATAACAATGGAGTCAAGGATTATGGGGTAGGAATATGCAGTGTGGGGAAATGCTTGCAGTAGTACAAATGACATTGATCCAAAACACCCAGGAACATAATGCAAAACAAATGGTAACGTAGATAAAAAAAAATATGCATAAGTGATAGAATAGTGTTTCAATGGGGCATCTCTATCATGACAGAGCGACCACTCGTGGTGGTTTAACCTGAGGGTCAGCACACCTAAGCTGTTGGGGTGAGGTTGAGGGAGAGTCCTCTTCATAGTAACCTCTGTCAGTGTGGGGAATGGAATCTGTGCTGGTGTCGTCCCTCTGTATTACAAAGCAACCCCATCCAACCAAATGAGTGGGAGACAGTGTAAATGTTACAGACAGGAACAGCCACAGACAAAGGACAGTAAAAACTTTCAAAACAAGGGAAAAAGGTACAATTCAGATAACGATCAAGATAACGGTTGAGGATAAAAATGTTCTCGGCGAGAAATTGTATCTTATCAGAGATAAGTGTTTGGAAGCTGTCTTTGGCTGAATAAAATCAGGTGAGACAAGTGAAAATTGAAATACTAATTGTTATTGCTTACTGATAACCATAAAATAACTGTCGATTTTGGTCAGTCTGTGTAAAATGAGCTTATCATTACATAAAATAATACAACTGATAGAATATATTGTTTGGAGTGTCCAGCCCCATGGGAAAATCCCTCGGACAGGCGCTTGAAGAAAACCGGTATAAAAGTGCCTGAGTGTCGTCTCGTCAGTGACAGGAACCCAGGGGGTTGAATAACTGAAAGTTCCTGCAACAAGGAGCTGAGAAAACCATCAAATAAGCCGCAATTTTATTATATGCTCGAGCACATTTGAAGTGTTGATTGGCCTCATGATGGATTTTAATTGGCTGTGATTTGAATAACACACATCTCTACTCCTTCCCTTTTTATGTTACATACTGTTGCATTTCCTGAAAACGGAAATTACTTGGAACATTTTCTGGAACATCCCATAATCGGTATTCTCCAGAATATTCTATCACCATGTGAGGGTATTGGAAAGGCGGGAAAGAAAGAGAGAAAGAGGAAAGGCGCTGCGTGCAGCAGTGAGAGTGATGGAGCATGGGCCTTGTTCTGATAGGTGCTATAAAAGATATACAGTGTTTATAGTGTAGGTGTAAAGAGGAGAGAGAGAGAGAAAGGGAAGGTGCTGCATGCAGCAGTGAGAGTGATGCAGAATGAGCCTTGTTCGGAGGTAGATGCTATAACAGATGCGTGTGCGGGAGCAGAGAGAAGATGGTGACCCTTATCCTGGCAGAATGGTGAAGGTTATTGATGCTTGTCCTGTATTGTTGGACATTTCTTCAGACCGCAGATACTGCACTGCACTGGATGGTGAGCTCACACCACTGTGCAAGGCAGTTCCGAACTGAGAAAGCTCAACCGTGTGCCAATTGGTCTTTTAAAGATGGTACCAGTGCCAGGCATCATAGTACATCCACGGGGCATCCAAGCGATGGCGTTTACCTCCAGCCATGAAGGGTGGGAGAATTACGCTGGTATTGAATGAGAGGGACACTGTGGGGTGGGGTGGATAGTTAATGAGGTGAGTTCGATAAGCTAACACCAGGAAACTAACTCGGCCTTGTACAGATAATCCCTCAGTCACACTCAATGAAAATGTCACTGAGATAAATTATTGTTAGTTTCTGCCCAATGAGTTGAAGATTCCGCTGACACCACTACCAGTTACAAAGCTGAAGAACAAATGCTCACCCAAACCTCTCCATCATCCGAACTCACACCAATATCCCATTCACCCATCATTCCTTGGAATACTGGCTCACGTTGCAGGATGCTGTCAAAATATCTTCATTTCAGCATTCTGAAACCTGTGATCTTCAATGAAGTTGTCTCTCAATCTCCCTTCCCTTATTTCCCCAAAATTATTTATATATTGTTGATATTTATACTGATTCCCCCACCAGTTCTCTCTGGCAGTGACGTTCACACCCACAGCATCCCCTGTCATGGCACAATGGACAGATGTGGCTGTAAATGGATGGGAGCTGCACATCCTATCACTTCCAGCATGGGCTGCAAGTTTCCTCACTCTGGGCAGTGATCTAACACAGTGTTACTGAGCAATGTACTGGGGTGATGAAAGCAGCTGCTTTGACGGTAACTGCTCCAGGTTTATGGATCCATTCACGGCACAGCTGCCCATACTGTACAGATGCCTTGTCCACGTCTATAGAGCAAGACACGGTGTGGGCTACACATCACCCAATGCTGGACAGACCGTTTCGTCAGTGTTTCTGAATCAGTGCATCGGTGTGTACTGTACTGCTGCACGTGTTGGACAGATAGATAGTGGACTGGAGAGACCTGTGCTATATTCCACCCTGGACTGATTGCTGGGTTGTACTGAACCTGGTCTTCACAGTGCTCCATGTTGAACAGATATCTCATCTGGGCTTATATGGTCTGGGATGGACCTGTGAGGTGAATTAACTATGCGATATAATTCCTGATAGAGCTATCATTCCTCCAGCATGGCACATTCCGCTGTCAAATACTGTGTTTCTGCAACATGTTGTTCATTAAGTAGTTAGCCAATTAAGACGTGAATATCTGTCCTTTTTGTTATGGAACTGAGCAGACACATCTCAAAATATATGATGAAGGTAGTCTTGACCGGAACATTTACTTATTTTAAAGATAAATGGGAGGTGCTGTGTTTCAGATGCAATTCGCTTGTTTAAAATATTCGACATTAAGCAAAGCACAATTCATTCAACTACTGTTGACAAAACACAAAAAAAACAGAATAATAGATTGTTTAACTACTAAGCAATAACTGTTCCAATATGGTAACATCCTGTAAACACACACTTGTCAAAAAACAGATTCAGGAAACAGATTGTCTCTCATGCAGTTCTCCAATCCAGGAGGAAAGAACATCAAAAGACAATTCTGAGAGAAATGTCAGAGAGAGTGCAGCAGCCGGGAGAGATTTCCATACTTCCAATCCTGCTCAGACCCCAGCAATAACTGGGGTAAGGGAAAACGAAGAATCCTGGTTCTGTAACAAGTTAACCGTCACTCCACAGGACCCGGCCCCAGCTGCAAGGACCACAAGGAATGGACTGTATCTACGATGTTTATGGCACTGTAGGAGCCTCTCAGAAATGCCTGACCCCACCTCAGCCGTTAAATGATGGTATGATAAATGTCAAAGTTAAACATAAATAAATGAAACGAAAGGATGCAGTAGGCCTGGTTATCAGACACAGGCAGCCTTGGGAGCCCAGCAATTCCGACCCTGCCAAAACATATTCGGATCATGGAGCTAGTGGATAGAAAGTATCATCTGTCTGCCTCACCTCTAACTTTACAATTGGAGATGTTGCTAGAAGCCCGATAGTGAGCGATTTCAACATCCCAACCAGGCGAAGTATTATTGTGACTTGTCAGGATTGTAGTGAAAGGGTTAACTGGAGCTGTTTGTACATTGACTGTGATTGATGTCAGTCTCCATGGATACTAACTGTGTCATTGGAGGGTTTCCCTCTTCTATAAGTAAGGGGCTTCCTTCAACCTGTTATTGCCTAATATCAGCGGCAGCGTCATCCTCAAGATAATTGGCTCAGCAGCTACAGGGAGAGGGAGAGGAAGATAATCTTAGAACAACAGATTGGAATGTTCCAACAATGGATCAGAATCTTACAGCATTAGACTGGAATGTTCCAACAATGGACAGATGTTTATCCTTGGATATATACTTGATTTATGAGGATTGGGCACGGTTAGATTTGCGGATACAAGCCGGACTGATGATTATTCAGGCAGGTTACTATCCTATCCTCGCTATTACTGGTGTTGCTGGTAAACCTATCTCTATCAATTCTATTAGCGATGGTGAAGGTTATTGCTATTTCTGTTATTTCTATTTGACAAATACATAACCTGTTATCTTCAGTTTCAGTCACAAATTCCACTTCATTCCTATCAATTTCCGAATCCTCACTCATAAACAGCTAAGAAGGAACAAGACTGTTCAGACCCTTGAGTTTTCCTTTTGCCCTGAACTGTTTTATGTCTCTTTATTCTCTCTGTTATCAACCCTGCCTACACCCACCATTATACTATCCGCAGTCTCCTGCTTTGCCTCAGTGCTTTTGCTGAATAAGCAATCATCTGCCCCCTTGTTAACTTCAGATTTTACGGCTCCAGTTCTTTTCAGACCACTCTTCCAGTTACAAATATTTTGACCACAAACATTTTCTTGTCTCTCCAGTTATTTCATAATAGGGATCTCATTTCAAAATAATAATGTCACTTGCCATGTTATGACTCTGAAGGCATTGTTTCAAATTCTACCAGAACCAATGATAGAACTTAAATTCAAATGGCAACAATCGGAAAGAGACCACATTTTACAAACGGCAACCATAAACCATCAGGATTTTTTTTTATTATTTCACTGAAAGCCTTTGGTAAAGAAACTAATTGTGACAATAAAAGGTTGGCTCCATATTGTCTTAACAAATGGTCTCGCAGTCAACGCCAATTAGTGATGGATGACAAATGCTGCCAGTGACGCAGACATCTCGTGAAACAACAGAATTAAAGGTGAAATAAACCAAGGAGCTGTGGATGATGGAGATCTGAAATAAAATTTCCCAGCGTCTGAAAATATTGGAGAATCTCAGCAAGGACGGCAGCCTCTGTCAGGAGAAAAACAGATAAAGTTTTGAATCTCGTGATCCTATATCGCAACTGAAAGCAACTGGGAAGTAATGTTATTTATATCAGGAATGGTCGGATGTGTGAGGTGAAGGTTAGTTGAATGGATGTAGAAATGTCCAGCGAGAAAGAGAGAGAGAGAGAGAGAGAAATGAAAAGCAAACATAGGAACTGCTGCTGATGAACCAGAAGGAAAATAACATGGGAGCTTATTCTAAAATTTCCCTTTTTCCCATATTCCTGAATATCATGTCAACTTAGATGTGTGCCTGTTTAAATTGAGTTATATTCCCTCTGTCTTTCTTCCCTGAGTGTGATGATCAACTCCATCGGCAATACTGGTGCTGCCCTTATAGTTGCTGAGAGACAAAGAAATGGAATGTTACATTGTCAACTGATTTTTTTGGGAGAAGGGACCTGTAATAGTAGGGCAGAGCAGAGATGTAACTGTTTTGTTCTGCTAAGAAAAGAAACGTTTTCAACACGGAATTGTTGCACCATGTGTGTAAAAAATTGACTTCCTGCTGTCATTACAGATAAAGGGATGTTCTGCGGACACTTTTCATGGGTTTGCGTTATCAGATGCTGTGTCCATTCAGAGAGATGCAAGGGTATGGTGACCCACTCTGGATGAGATATGAGCACTGCATTTACAGAGTGTTCTGGGTCCATGGTAAACAAATGGAGTCGGGGTTACACAGAAGGGAAGCTCCGGACACAGGGAGGGGCAGGGCACTGCATGATCCTGCCAGGAATTTCCATGAACATTTGTCTAAGCTGGACACATTCCAAGTGTAAAAATGTGAAACCGGCGTCTTTAAAAAATGAGGTGGCCACTGAGCTGTGTCCCCTGCTTCAAACTCAAACCAGAACTGTGCTGACACTCACCATGAAGGGAACTGGATTGATTCTGGAACTTTCCATGCAAGAGATGGGTGACATATCCATCGCAATGAAGTGGATTGGATTGAGCCTGGAAATTTCCAGGCAGGAGTGAGTAACATATCCGGAGTGCAGTCCTCCGATATAACACTGGCTGAGAGAAGCCACCTGCCAGCTGAGAGGAATATATTGATTCTGCCTCCACAGAAGAAGGTGCAAAAACTAACTTCCAGAAATACGAGGGAACAGGGTCCTTGGTGAAAATGAGGTGCTGCACGAAATTGGAATTAATGAAGACTATGTCTTTGAAAACCTACTCGAATTGAATATTGGTATGTTGCTGGAACTGATGAGCTACATCTCCGAGTATTGAGGAGGTGGCAACAGAGCCAGTGTAAGAATTACTGACTATTCGTCAAAGCTGATGAGATTCTGGAAAGAATCCTGCAGACTGGAAAGCAGCTATTGTAAACCTAAACATTTAAAACAGGACGGAGAGGGCAAACAGAAAATTAAATAACTTGATGTCAGCTGTGAGAAAAAAACATTGTAACCTTTTATAAGGAATGTGACCACTAGACACTAGGAAAATAATGATGTGATTTGGTAGAGTCAACCTAGATTCAGGAAAGGGAAAGGATCCTTGATAAACCTGCTGTAGTTTGTGGAGATTGTCCGTTGTGATATCGAAAATTGTCAATCAGTGGGTGTAGAGGATTTGATTTTTCAGAAAACGTTTGCCACCGCTGAATGCTGGTGAGTGGGGAATGTTAGAGTCCATGGGTAGGTAGGGGTGGAACACACAGAATGGATCAAAAATTGGATAATGGGCAAAATGAAGACAATCAAGTTTTCTCTGGGTGGAAGTCTGATGGGATATCAGAAGGATCAGTGCTTGGACAATAGCTGTTCGCAAGGTATAACATGATCGAATATAAACAACAAATAAAATTATCTTCTTTTGAGTGTATTAAATTGTGAGAGGTTAGGAAGTTCTGTTGTTGAAGAGGACCTGGATGTCCTTGGTTATGAGTCACTAACATAATTCAGATTCGACAGAAAGTAATTATAACTGGAAATGATATATTGTATTTCATGCAAAATACTTGAGTACCACAGTAAATATACCTTACTCAATGGTAGTGTTTTGTTGAAAGAGAATTTGGGGTATTATGTACAGACTGAGTCTACTTCAGAAATAATGATCGCCACGTCACCGAGACAGTGCAAACGAGTTTCACCAGACTGAACCCTGGCATGATGGTACCATCAGGAGAGAGAGCGGGAACTATGTGGTTAACCTATAGCAATGTAAGAGTAAATGAAGATGAAACTTGACGGTTATGGACGGACACTCATTTTGTCCCAAGCAGCAATTGATAAGGTGAGAAATTCCATTACTTTCCATTAGATGCTCGATTCCCTATAGTTTATCTGCCAGTGCATAGACCTTATTTCAATTAACAGAGAGGTACAGGCTCTGAAAGTACTCTGAACACTGTAATGCACAGTTACCATGTGACCCTCCACTCAACGTTACATTGTCCATAATCCTGTCAGCAGCTACAATACCTTCATTCTGAGAAAGTTAGCCATTCCCCACCAGCTTCTGAATTCCAGAGAGAACATAGGTCTGCTCTCTCTGCGACGGAAGATGCCTTTGAGATTCGTTAAAAAAATGGTTTATTTCCCACTGCCAGAAAAGCATGCTAACAGAACACGGATGCACTACGAATAATGAAGCCACGAGGAATACCATGGAACAGTCCATCTGTGCATTTCCTGCTCCATTTGTTTGTTATGCTGAAGCATCTCTGACACTTTCTTGTTCCTGTGTTAGTAACATCACAATCTGAATGTTCCTTTTCCTGTTCCTTTGCAAGTGACTCCAGGTGTGAAATGGTCACTTTCTGATCCCGTGTAAGCAGACTCCTTGTCTTCCTGTTTAACGGCAGGAGGGACTGAATGTGCTGTCCCTCTTCTTGTCCAGTAGTTTTGATGGGCTGAACGACTTTCCCCTATTCCTGTGAAGCCAGATTGAGGTAGCGAGTGAACTCTTCCATTTACTGTGGAAATTTGCAGCGGTGTTTCATGAATGTTACCGACAGTTTAACAGCACAGGCTTGAGCATTGTCTCAGTCCTGTTGCACATAGACACAGACTGCATCAGGAGGTCAGAGATGAGGAAGCTTTCTGAATATTATGTAAAACACAGTGAATATCCCCATTTCTGATGGATGTGGACTCAAATGGATGAATGGTCTGCATCCTCACAGCAGGGATTCCCTATTGACAAACTGGGGATGCCTGGGCTGAGGTAGCTACCCTGAGGATTTCCTGCCGAGATGTCCCATGGCTGAGATGATTGGTGCCCACTGATGGCAAACATGTTCCATTGTGCTGTGGATGATTCCAAACACTGGAGAGTTTGCAATGGATTCTGATGAAGTGCGATTTTGCTCAGGCTCCTTGATGTCACCCTCAGTTAAATACTGCCTTTATATCAAGAGCAGTTGTTCTTTGCTGAGTCCTTGTATTCACCTCTATTGCTCATATCAATAGGTCATCGTGTAGGAGCAAGCAGTGATTTCTTCAAACAAGGGGTGGTGAATGTCAGGAATTCTCTATTCCAGAGAGTTAGGGAAGCTGTAGCAGTAAGTGGCCTCAAACTGCACCTATCTAGCAAGTTGGAGGGTCTGAATGGAACATCAGAACAGGAGCAGGGTTAGAGTATTAGACACTATGAACCTTCTCCACCAGGCACAACGATTGTGGCTGATCAAGTTGTGGTCTCAGCCCCACTTTTCTTTCCGTATCCCATCATCTGTGACTCACTTTTGTGTCAAATATTTAACTAACTCAGCTTTGGATAAATATGAACAAAGAGGCGCCACATACCACTGGAGAAGAGAATTCCCGCTCAGATGGTCCTTTTAGAATTTCTCCTGATCTCCCTTACAGTGTCATGCAGCAAGGAGTCCTGTCTACATAATTCAGACATCCCAATCTGATCTAGTTCCATTTGCCAGCATTAAGGCTATATTCCTCTAAATCCTTCCTATTAATATGCATATCCAGATGTCTTTTAAATGTTATAACTGTACCAGCCTCCGTCACTTTCGCTGAGAGCTCATTCCGTACACACACCACAACCTGCATGAAAGCATTGACCCTTTACTATCTTTCTCCTCTCACCTTAAGCCTTTGTCCTCTAGCTTTGGACTCCCCTAACATGGGAAAAGACCCTGGCTATTCAGATTATCCATGTTCCTCATGATTTTAAAAACCTCTATAATGTCACACCTCAGCCTCCAATGCTCCAGAGTAAACAAGCCCCAGTCTGTCCAGCCTCTCCCTGTAGCCTAATCCCTCCATGCCCAGCAATATCCTTAAACAACTTTTCTGTACCCTCTCAATTTTAACAACATCCTACCTGTAGCAGAGCGAACTGTACTAAACACAATATTCTAAATCTGCCTCACCAGCATTCTGCCCAGTCGCAACCCGATCTCCCAACTCGCATAGTCAATGCGCTGATCAATAAAGACAATCATACCAAACCCCTCCTTCAACACCCTATCTACCTGCGACTTCACTTTCAAGGATCTATGATCCTGTGCCCTTTTGTTCAACAACGCTCCCGAGGACCTCACCATTAATTGCATATGTCCTGCCCTATTTTACCTTTTCAAAATGCAATACTTCGCATTTATCAAAATTGAACTCCATCTGTCACTTCTTGGCCCATTGGCCCATCTGATCAAGGTCTCATCGTGGTCTGAGGTAAACCTTACCAGCCACTGCAACTCTAATTTTAATATAATCTGTAAACATAATAAACAGGCAAATATTCACATTCAAATCATTTATATAAATAATGAAAAGCAGCGGATTCAGCACGGTTCCTTGTGGCACAACACTGGTCAGAGCCCTCCGGTCTGAAAACCAGTCATCTACCGCCCTGTATCTCCTAGCTCACTCTTGTTTTGTAGTCATTTGGCTAGCATATCTTGGATCTATTTATGACCTAACCTTACTAACTTGTGTGCTATGCGGAATCCTGTTGAATGCCTTGCTGAATCTATATGGACAGCATCTGCCATACTGCCATCACCAATCTTCTTTGTCACCTGTTCACAGAATGCAATCAACTTTGTTCGAAATGATTTCCCATGCACAAAGCGTTGTTGACTCTCCTTCATCGGGTGTTACATTTGCAAATACATGTAAATCCTGCCCCTCTCAATGCTCTCCAACAACGTGCCCACCAATGACGTCAGGCTCACTGATCAATAGTTCAGGGCATTATTCCCTTTCCTCATTCCATGCTTCCGCTGCTCATTGCAAATGTTAATGTTACTGGGTTGGTGATATGATCAATAATATAGGTCTCAGACTGTGTGAGGATTAGGAACAAGTCAGGCAGGATTCTTTAATCTGCTCAAATTAACAAGTCTATGACCGAAACAAAGTTATTCAAACTCGGATGGAAAGATGAATGACAAACAGTTTGACGATTGTAAATCTGTGCGTCGATGTTTCCCTCTCTAAACATACTGACACGTGCACACATTTGATGACAAACAGAAAAATATAAACTCTGCAGAACGTTAACTTGAAAGAACTGTGCCAAATAGTAATTGAACTCATGGCGAAAGGAAACATAAGTGATTGTTCCAAATATCATTCAGCTCATAGAGCTGTTTGCTCTTACAAGCTACTGGCAATAGGATCACTTCCTGGAACAGGTGGATTCAGCTGGATTGCCTTTACTTCAGGCTGTGGGGTGATTCCAATGAATCTTTGACAGGAAATCTCCATGACTGGTACAGACGAATGAGGAGTCTTCAGCTCACACACATTGCTGAGAAGAGGAACACAGAGAGAGAGAGGGAAAAAAACAGGCTGTTCCTTCTCAGGAAGGATGCATTTTCCCCGCTCTGACTTGAATCACACAATAACGATATCCGGCCCCAAACTGGACCAAATGAAGTCTGCTTGAACAGTGTATGAACTGTAGGACTCCAGCACATTCCCTGCTCCGTGTAGGTACATCACTGTTGCTGCTGGACACCCAGCCACTTCTTCCAGAACAAATAGGGCCACGAGATTTGAAGATGTGTTTATATGTTCCCGTATACTTTTATAATACAACTTGTAATATCTTCACAATATCTGCATTTCAATGAATGCACCTTATTCTTAAAATAGCTCCCCAGTCTTATTGTCTCATAGAGGATAAAATATTCATCAGGTATTCACCAGCTCAAAACCTTATATGGTTAATAAGAACATTTCTCATTCTCAGGCCGAATCGTTTAATCATTCAATGCTTTCATCGCAAGGACGAGTAAAGAGAAACACCTTTGAAACATTTCAAAAGCAATTTGTTTTTCACTTCAGGGGAATTACAACCATAGACAGTGCGTCAGATGTGGTCTCAGCAACGGCCTGTACAGATGCAGTAAAACATCCTTGAGATCAGCCCAATTCTCTTTTCAAGAAAAAGTATCATTTCATTTAATTTTCCAATCACGTGCTGCCTGTACAGACTAACTTCGTGTGATTTATGTGGCAGGACAGACGAATCCCTTTGTACCACAGAGTTCTGCATTCTGTGTCCAGTTATATAATTTAAGGTCGTTTTATGCTTCTTCCCAAACAGAAACTTCCCATCACCTACATTGTACTGTTTTTTTTTTGGCGAAGATTTACTCACTGTCCTCCCCTATATGTATTCCATTGCAAGTGTTCTGCCTCCACATGAAATCTTGCTAAATGACTATCCTGGTGTATGAGCAAACTGAGTTCCAACCCACTCAGCCCCTTCATCCAAATCATTGTAAACTGTTGCTGACCTCACGTTGATTCCTGAGGAATTCCACTATTTACAGCTTTTCAACCTGAAAATAAGTAATTATCTCGACTCTGTATTTCCTGGTAGCGGGCCAGGGCTCTCCTGTTCCTGTTTAACAGCTCAGAAAGGTTGCATGGCCTCCTGCTGTACTGTGTAGCTGGTTGTCGATTTGTTTCTGATCTCAGTGATCCTCCATTCGGGCTATTTGTTGTCAGATGACCAGGCGGAGTTCGTACTGTCAATGATCCTGATCCCTGAGGGTTTGAAAGATGAGCACAGAATATAGATTAACATTTGGGGGAATCGTTATCCGGTCAAAAATGCTGTCTTTCTGATGCAACGATAGAACCATCTGCAATGTCAGTCATGTGCTCAATTTTGAACTTCAGACACTGAGGAGAGGGGAGAGTTGCTATTAGCCTGACAAACATGTGTCCCCTTAACAACACAACCAATAATATCCATTATTAATTTCGTTTTTGGCTGTTGTGTTTAAAATTGCTGTAGTCACTGCACATTAAAGTAATCGATTGTCTTTGAAAGGTGACCTTATAGAGGTTTATAAAATCTCTATGGAGCATGGATAGGGTAAATAGGCAAGGTATTTTCCCTGAGGTAATTGAGTCCTTAACTAGAGGGCATAGGTTTAGGGTGAGAGGGACCTATATAAAAGAGACCTAACGGCAACTCTTTCATGCAGAGGGTGGTAAGGAATGAGCTGCCAGATGAAGTGGTGGAGGCTGGTACAATTGCAACAGTTAAAAGGCATCTGGATAGGAATATGAATAGGAGGTTTTTGGAGCGATATGGCAGGTGGGACCAGATTGAGTTGGCATATGTGGTCAGCATGGGTGTGTTGGACTGAAAGGTCTGCTTCCGGCCTGCACATCTCTCGGACTCTATGACCGTATGGCCCAGCCTTCACTGTTTCCTGGGGATGAGAATACCACAGACGGCTCAACCCGAAGGAGATAAGAACATCCTTATCTCAATCTTCAATGGTATAAACTCGAAATTTAAAAGTGTACGAGCCTCAAAGCAAGTCAGCTCCCCATTTTAAAAACGAGGGCACAACCAATAGGAAATACATAGTCCATTCAGCCCCTCAAACCTATCTCACATTCCCATTGACTCTGTTCAGGCAAGTATTTATCAAATTCAGCCTCCACTCTTCTCTTGGGTAGACATTTCTCATAGTGTAAACCAAAAAGCGTATGAAATTGGTGCATAATTAGACTGTTTGGTTCCACCAAGTATGATTTGCTGTTCAATCATGGCTAACATGTTTCTCAAAATGATTCTCCTGCCGTCTCACTGTAACCTTGATCCACTTATCAATTAAAACTCATCCATCTCTGTCTTAAAGACAGAACTGTGCCTCGCTCTCTATGTCTGTATGCGTGTATGTGTGTTTCAGCTTATTGGAAGGAGGCAGAGGATGGTGGAGGATTGTTGTCTTTGGGACAGGAGGCCTGTGAACAGCGGCGTTCCGCAGAGATTGGTATTGGATCCACTTTTGGTTGTCATTTATCTCAGTGACTTAGATGAGCATTATGCAATGTATGTCAAGCAAGTTTACAGATGACACCAATTTTAGTTATATAATGGAAAGTGAAGAAGGTTACATAACATTACAAAGAGATCATTTTTTAAAAATAAGATCAATGAATCATAGAAATGTACAGCTCAGAAACTGACCCTTTAGTCAAACTCATTCTTGCCAACCAGATGTCATAAATTAACTTAGTTTCATTTTCCAGCATTTGTTCCATATCCCTCTAAACCATTCCAATTCATGACCACATCCAGATACGTTTTAAATGTTGTAATTTGTACCATCCTCCACCACTTCGTCTGGCAGCTCACTGCATACATAAACCATTTGTGAAAATGGTCTCCTTAGGTCCCATTTAAATCTTGGCCATCTCACCTTAATTCTATGTCCACTAGTTGTGGACTTCCCTACATGGGGTAAAAACCCTGACTACTCACCCTATCCATGGTCTTCATGATTTTATAAACGAATAGAATGCACAAACGTGAGTCCAATCAAGACGAATGGCTGTGTTTTCCGGAAACCTGGGCCCGGATTCTGAAATTCAATACTGACTCCTCATCCTTCTTCATCACAGCACAATTATAAAATTACTTTACCAACTTGTTCAGCCACATTATGAAACACCTCTGTGGTATTTTTATCTAGACTTTTGGGCTCAGAGGTAGGGACACAACCACCACCTGTCAACAATCCCTAAAGCTGCAACATTATTCTCCTGTTTGTTCATCAGGCTGTTTTGAAATACTGTGACATACCTTCTTGACAGGCAGGTCTTGAACCCAGACCTTCTGGTCCAGAGTGAGAGACAATACCACACAAGTTCAGGTATTGGAATCTAACCCAGAGCTCTGGCTCAGAGGCATGGGCGTTACCCACTACACAAGACTGAAACCATGCCCAGATTTTGGGTCACATTTTAAATGTCAGTTTTCAGCTCGGTGTGGTTTGCTTAACTTTATTGAATTACACAGTTAAAAGAATCATCTTGTTGAACAGATGAAAGATTCTCACTCAGCTATAGGATGTTGAGTTTATATGCTTTGCCTTCGAGATAAACTATGAAAATCTTTAATTGCTTGGTTATGATTTTCACCTTACGTGGCTTTTATCTGTCATCTGCAATATGAGGGAAAGACATATACAGAGACACTCTGCACGAGAAAGGATCTGGAATAGATATTTATTACTGAACACCAGAGACGAAGAAAGAGCCTACTTTCTGGATCAAAAACACCAATCACTCTTTCCCGCCTGTAACGTTTGACTGCCCTCTTCTTAAAACCACGAAATGATCCAAGTCAGCTGATTGCTGTCCAGCCTTTCTTCCCCAGTATTATCACTCACTGGGCTGAGGAGTGGCAGATGGAGTTTCATTTCAATCAATCAATGTATCACAATTTCGTAAAACAAACAACGAGAGAATATACACAATTAAATGTCTAGCCATTGGTAGCGTTGTAGAACAGAGATATCTAGGGGTTCTGATATATTTCTTTGAAGTTTGCATCATGTGTAGGCAGGCTGGTTATGAAGGCGCTTTGATTGCTGACCTTCATTGCTCAGGACTTTGAGTACAGGAGCTGGAACATTATCTTTAGCTTGTGCTAAACACACGTGAGGTCTCTCCTGAAGTACTGTGTGCAGTTCTGTTCAACGAGTTACATTGAGGTTCAGACAAAGATTTGCCAGGCTGTTTCTGGGAATGGAGTGTTTAAGTTATAAGGACAGGTTCGATGGACTGGGACCTGTTCCACTGCAGCATAGACCTTGAGACCTTATGAACCTTATAGAGGTTTATAAAACAATGAAGGGCAAGATAAAGTTGAATGGCAGGAGCCCTTTCCTTCGGATGGTGGATTTCAAGATAAGGGGGTAATTTTAAGATGACTGGAGAAAACTTTACTGAAGATAGAGTGTCATAGAGCTGTGGAGCATGGAAACACACCCTTCTATCCAACTCGATCCTGCCAAACAGATGCCCTGCATTAATGTAATTCCATTTGCCAGCATTGGGCCCATATCTCCCTAAACACTTCCTTTTTCATGTGTCCATCCAGATGCTTTTTAACTGTTGTAATTGTCCCTGCCTGCACAACTTGCTCTGGCAGCTCGTTACATATACAGTACCCTTTCTTTGAAAACGTTGCCCCTAGATCCCTTTTAAGTCTTTCCTCTCTGACCTTCAGACTATATCCTCTAGCTTTGGAAAGGGCTACCATGGGAAAACGACCAGTGGTATTGACACTATCCAATCCACTTGTGAGTATATAAGCCTCTATGATCACCACTCAACCGCTGATGCTGCAGGGAAAATAACCCCGGCATATTCAGCCTCTCCATAAATCTCAAAACATCCAACCCTGGCAATATCTTTATAAATCTTTTCTGAATCCTTTCAGGTTTCACACATCCTTCCTCGAAGAGTGAAACCGTAATTGCACGAAATATTAAATAGTGGCCGAACCAATGTCCTGTACAGCCGCAATATGACCTTCCAACTCTTACATTCAATGCACTGTCCAAAAACGACAAGCATATCAAACACCTTCTTTACTATCCTGTCTACCTGCGACTCCACTTTCAAAGTACTATGAACCTGCACTCCAAGGTCTCTTTGTTTTGCAACGTTCCCCACGATATCAACATTAAATGTACAAGCCAATCCCCGATTTTTCTTTCCAAACTGCAGCACTTCACATTTATCGAAATTAAACTCCATCTGCAACTCGTCAGCCCATTGGTCCGTCTGATCAAGTTCTCGTTATGCTCTGAGGTAATCATTTTCTCTATCCACTGCGCCTTCAATTTTGGTGTCAAATATGAACTGACTGACCATGCCTCCTGTGTTCACATCCAAATCATTTATGTAAATGATGAACAGCAGTGGAACCAGCATCAATCTTTGTGGCACACACTGGTCACGGGCCTCCAGTCTGAAAAACAACCCTGCACCACGACTATCCTCTTCTACCATTGAGGCAGTTCTGTATCCAAATGGCTAGTTCTCCTTGTATTACATGAAATCTCACCTTGCTAACCAGTCTTTCATGGGGAATCTTGTCGAATGCCTTACTGAAGTCTATATAGGTCACGTCCACTGCTCTGCCCTCATCAATGCTTTTTGTGACTTCTTCAAGAAAAAGTAATCCAGCTCGTAAGGCATGATCGCTCATGCACAAAGCCATGTTGACTTTCCTTTATCAGTCCTTGCCTTTCCAAATACATGTAAATCCTGTCGTTAGGATTCTCCCCAACAACTTGCCCACCACCGAAGTCAGGCTCACTGGTCTATTGTTCCCTCGCTTTTCCGTGCCAGTTTGTTTAATAATAGCACCACGTTGGGCAGACTCATGTCTTCCAGCAACTCAAATGGTCCAAGCGCAGGAACGGGGGACAAGTTTAGTTTGAGATTATCGTTAGCATTGAGTGTATGGGTTAATAAGTCTGTTTTCAAACCCCCTGTATAACTCTATGGTTCCATGGGTGATTGCATGTCCAAGTATGCATCTGCATATATCTGTCCGTGTTTATCGTTTTGTGTGTGTCTATATGTGTACCTATGTTTTTCTATCTCTCAGTGTGTTCTGCATTAGGATGTGTATGTATATTTGCATTTCTATCTCTGCATCTGTGTGCAATGGGAAATGTATTGTTTTGGGATGGATCATTGAATGGGGTTCAAAGCCTCCCTTCCTCCATCTCCCTCTCCCTCCATCTCTCCCTCTTTTGCTGAAAGTGATAAAATGCCATGCTCTGCTGCTGTGTTTTAGGACTTTTCAATCCTTTCTTACATGAAAGATTAATTGCAAGGGTAAGTCACTATCACTAAACATTGCATTTTACTGTGTGTGTGTGTCTGTCCGTTTTTATATGTGTGTGTTTGTAAATCTGTGTGTGAGCAGCTGCGTGTATGCATGCGCGCTTGTGTGTGCATGTCTTTGTGTGTCACTGTGTGTCTGCGTGTGTGCGTGCCTATGTGTCTGTGTACATCTGTGCGTGTGCATGTCTGTGGGGATTTTGGGTGTCTGTTTATGGGTGGTTGTGGACATCTGTGTGTACCTGTGTGTGAGAGAGTCTGTGTGTGCGTGCGTGCCTGTGTGATGGTTTGTATGGGTGTGTTTTCTATGTGGTGTATGTCAATATGTGTGTGTCTCTGCCTGTGAGCTTGTGTGTGTATGTCTGTCTGTGTGTATCTGTGTGCCTGGATATGTATGTGTGTGTATTGTGTGTGTGTGTTTGTATCTGTGTGTAAGTATGCGTATGTGTGTTTTTTGCATGTGTCTTCGTGTGTGTTAGTGTGTGTCTGTTTGAGTGTATAAATCTGTTTGTGTGTGTCTATATTAGTGTATGTGTGCATGTGTAAGGAATGCGGGTGTGTATTTGACTATTTGAGTATGTCTGTCCGTGTGTTTGTGTGTCTGTGTGTGCCTTTGTGTGAGCCTGTGTGTGTGTGTGTGTGTGTGAGTGTTGGTGTCTGTGTGTGGAGGGAGAGTGTGGATGTCTTCGCGGGTGGGAAGCGTGGCTGTCTGTGTGTTTGTGCGTGTGTTTGTGTCTGTCTGTTTGTCTGTGTCTGTGTCAGTCTGGATATGCGTTTCTGTGTTGGTGTGTGTTCGTGCGTGTGTCTGTGTTGAAAGAGTGTGGTGCTGACAAAGCACAACCATTCAGGCCTCATCCAAGGAGCAGGAGGGTCGAAATATCCAGCATAATACCTTCATTAGGAATGAGGCTTGTTGGCAAAGGGAGCTGAGGGATAAATGGGCGGGGGTGGTGCTGGGGCAAGGTAGCTGGGAAGGCGATTGTTAAACGATGTTGGGGTGATGGTGATAGGTCAGACCGAAGGGTGGAGTGGATAGGTGGGGATGAATATGGACAGGTAGTACAGATCAAGAACGAGGTGCCGAGTTGGAGGGATGGATCTGGAATAATTGAGGGAAGGGGAAATGAGGAAACTGGTGAAATATGCGGCTGTGTGTGTTTTGTGAGTGTGTGTGTGTGTGTGCGCGCGCGCGCGTGCGCACATGTCGCTTGGCATGTATATGTCTCTGTATGACTGTTTGTGCACCTCTGTGTCTTTCGCAGATTTGTGTGTTTGTGTGTGTGGTTGGGTGTGGAGTGGTTGTGAGCATGTGTGTGTATATATGTGTGTCTGTGTTGAAAGAATGTAATGCTGAAAAAGAACAACCGTTCAGGTAGCATCCAAGGGGCACTGAATGCATTTATAGACGGGGTGGATTGGCTTTTGACATATCAGTGAGTTTAGGGATGGAAGGGGTTAGCAGGAAAGTGGAGTTGGGCCCTGGAGTAGATCAGCTATGCTCTTATTGAATGATAGTGCAGGTTTGAGGGACCGAATGGCCTACTCCTGCTCCCATTTCTTATGTTCTCATGTTATGCTTTTCAAAAGTAACTGGTTATTTTCCTGAAAGTCATGTTGTACAATGCTGCATTCCAGGAGAGCAGACGATTTGTTTGGGTTAACCCTGAGTGGGGTCTGGCAGCTGAATTCCCAGTGAATCTGGGTCTGTAACATGACCCACATCTGGAGCAGAAGTTACAGAAAGGGGAAGCCTGAAAAGAGGGATTGGGGGTGGCGGGGTCACTTCCTGACCCAGCCTGGATTTTCCAAGCACATTTCTGCAACTACACCTAATCGTCAGAGTGGTCTCAATCTGCTCCTGTGTAGCAGGTCCGAAGGGCTGAATGGAACATCAGAATATAGGGCACTTGGTGAATATGAGTACAGACTATTGACGATGTCAGGACAAGTGGAGAGAGCAGAAAATAGTTTCAGCACCTGAGGTGTTTACAGGAGGAAGTGTAGGAGCTCCCTTCCTGGAAAGTGGTGGTGACGATGAGTTGTGAGCCCACCCTCCTGCCCACCGAGACCTTGGGAATTCCATTTATACTAGCTCGACACAAAAGGGAGATGGCATCAGGGTCACGGCTTCTATGTTGTGCCGGGAATAAACGGAGCTGCCGGTTGGTTTAAAGTGAGAATTGCCCTTCACTGAACATTGCTCCTTACTCAGTTGGTGGGACGTGGATGTTTCAGAATCTTCACACGACGTCCAGGTCCTCTCTGGCTCGTACCAGGATCCTCCACACATGGCGGGAGTAGGGGGGAAGGTAACGGATATCGGGCACTCCACCACCCGGCTTGGCCCTTTCTGTCTTATTCCAGGCTGTTTCTCCTGGAATAGGAGAAAGGGAGCGAGGGTGGGTGGTGGTGCGTGGCCGTGCTGTTAGCGCTGGTGTAGGTGGGGGACATGGTGAGGTGTCCGGAGACTGTCATTCTACAGTGTTGTATCTATGCAGTGTTATTGGTGTGTGTGTGTGGGGGGAAGGTGGGTTGGTGGAGGGGTAAAGTGGATGGGGAGAGAAAGAGAGAGAGAGAAAGAGAGACTGTAAGCAGTAATGAGAGTGGTGGAGCATGAGGTTGTTCGGGAAGTAGGTGCTGTAGCAGAAATACAGTGAGTGTGAGGGAGCAGAGAGAATACAGTGACCCTAATCCTGACAGAATGCAGAAGGTTATTGATGCTCGTCCTTTATTGCTGGACATTTCTTCAGACCGCAGATACTGCACTGAGCTGGGTGGTGATCTCAGACCATGCTCTATGGGTCTGGTAGTATGGCCTACTCTGGGAAAAGAATGGTCTTCCTCTGTACTAGCCCATTCACTAGGACTTCCGTAACTCTGTTGACAAACCGTGGTGTAATTGCCTCTTATCTGCCATGCTCGGGGTAAACCGTGCAGGGCAGCTCCAAACAGAGAAACAGTGTGCCCATTGGCCTTTTGATGATGCACCAGTGCCAGGGATCACGGAATATTTAGAGTCATGCGGGCATTGGTGAGTACCTCCAACCATAAAGGAAATTGAGCTGACATTGAATGAGTATGTCGCCATGGGGTGGGGTAGATAGTTAATGAGGTGAGTTCAATGAGATATCACCAGCAAACTAGTTCAGTCTCATTCAGACAATCCTTCTGTCATACTCAGTGAAAATGACACTGAGACAAAATATTGTTAGATTCAGCACAATGTGTCGAAGACTCTGCTGACCCTCCTCCCAGTTAAAAAGCTGCAGAACAAATGCTCATCCAATACTCTCCATCATCTGAGCTCACACCAATATCCAGTTTACCCATCATTCTTGGAAACATTGGCTCATGTTGCAGAATACTGTTGAAATGTCTTCATTGCAGCATTCTGGATCCTGGGAACACATCCTTCCATGAAATTGTCTCTCAGTCTCGCTCCCTCATACACTATATCCCTCCCATTTGTTGATACTTAAACTGATTCCCCCGCCATCTCTCTCTGGCAGTGATGTTCACACCCACAGCACCCCCTTGTCATGGCACAATGGAGATATGGAGCTGTAATTGGATGGGAGCTGCACATCCTGTCACGTCCAGCATGGGCTGCAAGTTTCCCAACGCTGGGCAGTGATCTAACACAATGTTCTAATATAGTGAACAATGCACTGGGTTGATGGACACAGCTCCACACCCTGGTTGCATATCTCATATGGGTTTATAGATCAAAGCACTATGTGGCCAGCGTACTTTTCCACTCTAGGTAGATTGCCATTGTACTGCACAGTACACCAGCCCGGTTTGCACAGTGTTCCCTGCTGAACACATATCTCATCTGGGTTTATAGAACAAGGACTGCTATAGTATGCACAGTGTTCCACTGTGGACTGATTGCAGGGTGGTGTTCAGCAGTGCACTAGTCTGGTCTGCGCAGTGCTCCATGTCAAACAGATATCTCCTCTGGGTTTATGGTGTCTGGTCTGGTTCACTGAGGTGGATTTAGAAAGTGGTATAACTAATACTTTCAGTTGATATGGTAATACCTTTATTTTTGTTCTCATTCATGTGATTGGACCCTCCAAATTCTGATTCCTCCAGCCAGTCACATTCTTCAGTCTACCTCCATGCCAAACAGATATCTCCTCTGGGTTTATGGTGTCTGGTCTGGTTCACTGAGGTGGATTTAGAATGTGGTATAACTAATACTTTCAGTTGATATGGTAATGCCTTTATTTTTGTTCTCATTCATGTGATTGGACCCTCCAAATTCTGATTCCTCCAGCCAGTCACATTCTTCAGTCTACCTCCATCGTTCGCCAACATGCTGTCGATGAGTAACTATCCAGTTTCAATGTGAATAACTGTTCTGTCTATTTCCTGGTCGTTGGCATTGCTCACCCTGGAGCATCGGGATTCACCGCAATAAACCTCAGAAAGGTCACTCCTCAGAACCAATGCTCCAGGAAATATAGCCCCAGCCCATTCATACTCTCGGCATACCTCAACATCACTCGACACCACCACGCTCTCCAAAAAATGTCAATAAATTTGGAAATCCTTTCTGAACTCTTTCAAGTTTAACAACATTTTCCTACAGCAGTGAGAACAGAATTAAAGGCAGTATTACAGAACTGGCTGAACCTAGCGTGTAGGCGAAAGTGAATATTGCAGATGCGGGAGATTAGATTCAGGAGTGTAGTGCTGGAAAAGCACAGCATGTCAGGCAACATCTGAGGAGCAGGAAAACCGATATTTGGTGCTAAAACCCGATTCCTGATGAAGGACTTTTGTCCAAAACTTCGACTTTTCCTGCTCCTCGGATGCTGCCAGCCCTGCTGTGCTTTTCCAGTACCACACTCTGAACCCAGTGTATATCACACATGGCCTCTTCCTTCAAAAACATTAATTTCCCCTCCCACTTGGTCGACGATGCCATCCAGAGCATCTCATCCACTTCCTGTGCCTCTGCCTTCAACTTTTTCCCCTCCAAACTCAATAGGGAAAGAACACTCTGTTCCTGACCTTCCATCACACCAAGATACAACGCAGTATCCTCCCCCATTTGCGCTACCTACAAACAGACGCCACCACCAGGAATATGTTTCCATCCGCTCCCCGATCTACATTCCATAAAGAACATTCCCAACACAGCTCCCTTTTCGGGTCCACGTCACCCACCAACTCTCCCTCCATTCCTGGCATCTTCCCCGCCACCGTAAAAATTGGGAAACCTGCATCCTCACCTCGGTCCGAGACCCTAATGGATCCCTCCACACCATTCGGAGTTTTACCTGCACTTCTACACACGTCGCCATTACTCCTGATGTCTCTCTACACTGGGGAGACAGGACGCCAACATGTGGAACACTTCAGAGTATATCTCTGGGACACCGGCAACAACCAACCCCACCACCCTGTGGCTGAACACTTGAACTCCCCCTCCCACTCCACCATGGACACGCAGGTCTTGGAGCTCCTCCACCACTCAGCTTCAGTCTTGGGACCCTACAACCACATGGGATCAAAGTGGATTTCACCAGTTTTCTCATTTTTGCTTTACCATCTTATCCCAGATCCAATCTTCCAACTCAGCACTGCCCCTATCACCATCTTCCTTCCCACCTATCTGCTCAACCCTCCTCTCCGACATATCACCTCTAACCCCAACTTCATCTACCTACCTCATTATCAGCTATCTTCCCCCAACCCCATCCCCTTCTCATTTATCTCTTAGCATCTTTGGGCGACAAGCCTCATTCCAGAAGAAAAGCTTACACAAGAAATGTCGATGCTACTCTGATGCTGCCTGACCTGCTGTGCTTTTCCAGCATCACATTCTCGACTTTGATCCCCACCATCTGCAATCCTCACTTTCTCCTTTGCGTTAATGTATCCAGAAATTTCCCCACCAACATCTTTTGTAGGTGGCCTGTTATTTTATCCTCTGCCCTTTACAAAGAGAGTGGGACACATACAGCGCTGCAGTGTTCTGGCAATATTCCCACATACACGGAAAAAGTAAAAATAAAGAAAGATTTATAGTCCTTCCGTCAGTAACCCTCATCCATTCTATCCAGACTGAGTAAATGTTCCCTTTTATTGCGATATGAAATGTTATAGAAGGAAGGGGTTAACTGAACCTGTTTGTTCAGTGACTGTGATTAATGTCAGTCTCCATGTTTCGTAATTATCCCAGTGGAAGGTATGTTCCAATGATAAATGGGCTCCATTCAATGTAATATGCCATAGTATGAGCGGGAGAATCACCGACAGTACTGACAGGGATCAGCACCTCCAGAGAGAGTGGGAGGAGAGATCAGAAACCGAGAATATTTGACTGGAAATTTCCAACAATGGATCAGAATCTGAGAATATTGGACTGAAATGTTATAACAATGGACAGGAGCTTATCTGATCATGTTTGGTTTCTTTCAACATATTATGATCGGTTATCATTATCATCACGGATCTATTATGCTCTTCGCATTATTCAATATTTTTATTATCCTCTCCTGTCTATCGTTGGTGTCCCTGGTAAGTCTCACCATTCAGACTTTTTTCTATAACCCAGTTATGACTGCATTATTGTTCTTTCATATAGACTTCACTTCTTGTCAGTTTTATTGTTCATGTTAACACTCTGAATCCAGATATTCACTCTGCAAACCGCTACTAATGGCACCATTGAACTTGTTCAATTACTGTCTCCCTCCTTGCTTCTGGCAGTGTTACTCATGGGTCTCTACGTTGACCTGATCATGTTCAGATGTGAACCATTGTCTCTCAGGAGAAAGTGAGGAGTGCCAATGCTGGAGATCAGAGCTGAAAATGTGTTGCTGGAAAAGCGCAGCAGGTCAGGCAGCATCCAAGGAGCAGGAGAATCGACGTTTCGGGCATGACCCCTTCAGGAAGAAGGGCTCATGCCCGTAACGTCGATTCTCCTGCTCTTTGGATGCTGCCTGACCTGCTGCGCTTTTCTAGCAACACATTTTCAGCTCTTGTCTCTCACCCTTGATATCTAATTATTGGGTGTGTGGAGGTCATTGTCCTCTATTATCTTTACAAACTCCATTTCCTTCCTGGACAACCATCCCATCCTGGCCAATATCTTTTTTCATTCATTTGTGGGACTTGGGTGTTGCTGGCTGGCCAGCATTAATAGTCCATCTCGATTTGCTCTTGAGGAGGTGATGGTGAGCTTTTTCCTTAAATTGCTGCAGTACACATGCTGTGGGTTGGCCCACAATGCCATTAGGGAGGGCATTCCAGGATTCTCATCCAACGACTGTGAAGGCACAGCGGCATATTTCCAAGTCAGGGTGGTAAGTGGCATAGAGGGGAACACGCATGTTATGGTTGAAACTGGCGAATCACAAATGTGGTGATCCCTTTGGCCATGAGCTGATTTCTGACACCATTCCTTGACCATTATTAACTTTAACTACTCACTGCTCCAGAGAGTACTTCATTAGCTTAACCCATCTGCTGTTTGAAACTTGGGCTGTATAATACAGATTTAATGATGACAACATTTGCTGCTGACACTCTTGAGTTGAAACCTGCAGAAACAAACATGATTCGAATTCAGACCGAAATCCCATCCATCTGTCCTTCATGTGTGCACACTAATCAATATCGCTATTGTGTGCGTCAATGCCTTTATTTTAATATTCTCAAACACTTTCATTCATCTGTCCATGAAAATTGCCTCAGTCTCTCTGTGTCGATATCCAAATCCCTGCCAGTTGTTCATATTTAACCTGGTTTCCTTTAAGTGTATTTTCTCTCAAGCAATAATTTTCACATTCAACACCCCAAATACACGCCGTCCTAACCCCATCCCAAAACACACACACGCACACACACACACACACCTTATACTGGTCCAATGGAGATAGAAATCTTCCCCTGCTGTGTGTATTTGATACGTGTATCGTTCCCATATGTTAGTAAAGGTTTGCAATTCTCCTCATGCTAGGCAGATAATCCAGATTACTGAGCAATGCACTAGCGTGGCCTACTCAGCTCTCCATGTTGGTCTGTCATCTTGTCGCAGCTAATGTTGCTTGAAATGTTCTGTGAAACCGATTCAGAACTTGATGAAACAAACTATTTCAGCTGATCTGAAAATACCTTTATTCAATGTTCTCATTCTTAAAATTTCATACTCTAAAGGTTTCATTCTCTACTTAGTCCCACTGCCATTTCTTTTTCTCTATATTTCCACAACATGTTCTCAATTAATTAACTGTTTCCATATTTAATATGAATCTCTCTGTCCCTCTGTATCTTTCCCTGGCCTTGGCTTTTGATTGAAAATGTGCTGCTGGAAAAGCGCAGCAGGTCAGGCAGCATCCAAGGAGCAGGAGAATCGATGTTTCGGGCATGAGCCCTTCTTCAGGAAATTCATGCGAAAAGTCGATTCTGCTGCTCCTTGGATGCTGCCTGACCTGCTGCGCTTTTCCAGCAACACATTTTCAGCTCTGATCTCCACCATCTGCAGTCTTCACTTTCTCTTTGGTTTTTGGTTCCCGAGTGTATGGAGTGCTGGCATTGTGAAGCGCAGAAACAATGAATTGGTATGTGTCAGGCTGCTGTTCACTTCCCGGTGTGTCCCATGTGGTGCTCCATGGACAAGGGGGTGGGGTGGTGTGTCAGGCTGTTGTTCACTTTCCGGAGAGTCCCATGTGCTGCTCCATGTTGGATTGGGGTTTCAGCAGCTTTGAATCTGCGCCTGTCCACTGAAATTGTGACTTGTGTGTTTGTCTCTTTGAACTGATCGAGGAAGACTGAATGGCCTTGGGCGTGTCTTTTTGCCAAGGGATGTATTTATGGGATGGTAGTACATTGCAATAGTTCATTAGTAGAAGATACTGTATCTCTTATTCTGATAAGATTTCCAGTAGTTAAGTTATTCTTTGTTGCTCTTCTTTTTGTCTATGTTATTATTACAGATTTTAACTAAATGGTGTGTTGCTTTAAGCTGTGTGGTTTGACCAGCAGCATCGCATCTGTAACACTCATTTCGCATCTACCATTACTATAAGACAAGGTTAGCATCCAGGCTCCCATCTGAAAGTATTTTAAATCAGTCTGATCTGGTCCATAGCAAAATTTGCAATCTTGCCTGGTTCGAAATCAGCAATACCAAATTGGGTTCAGAATTAGAATCCCTACAGTATGGAAACAGGCCATTTGGCCCAATAAGTCCACACCAACCCTCTGTAAGTAAAGGAGAAATAATTACAGCTGTGCCTTGGCATTTAAAGTTTGATTGAAACACCATCAGAATTTTTGTAAATGGCTGGAATTCAATTGTTGATGAGGCAGCTTGAACACAAAAAGGAATTGAAAGAGTTTGAAATACGATTAAAAGTAGAATTAAAAGAAAAGAAGAGGACTAAGAAAGACAGAAAAATAAACAAGAAAAGTAGAAAGAGGGAGAGAGTTTCAACTTCAAAAGTTAACAATTTGAGAGGAAAGTCGACTTAGAAAGCAGAGATGAAGGTAGATGGTACACTGACACGGGAGGATAGTGAGGAGGAGCAGATCTATGGTAGCCAAAGGCCTGGTGGGGATCTGTTTAAAAACATCCAGCCATTGTCTACATTTGATGAGAGGGATGTAAAAGCCTTTTTAATTTTAGAAAGTGGCTAAACGAATGCACTGATCAGTGACCATATGAATTTAGTTGATCCAAACAAAGCTAGTAGGTATAAGGAGTGAGGTATTTGCATCCCTATCGGAGGAGGTATCTGGCCAGTATGAGAGGGTGAAGAAAGCAATCTGAAGTGCAAATGGGCTTATGCCAGAAGCCCACAGAAAGCATTTTAGGAATCTAAAGTAGCATCCCTGGTTAAACGTACATTGAGTTTGAAAGAATCAAACAAACTAATTTTGAAAGGTGGGTAAGGGTATTAAAAAGAGAACAATCTGTGACACTCTTAGGGAGATTCTTACTTTGGAGTAGTTCAAAAATTCACTTCCTGCAGTCGTGAGAACTCGTGTGGAAGAGCAGAGAGTTACAATGGCAAGATTAGAAGCTGAAATGGCTGATGATGATAAGTTGATCCATGAGTCAAAGTTTGGCTTCTGTTAGGCATTGAGAAGAATATGCAAGACCTTCTTAAAACATATACCTGTGAGAGTAAGGTTTACTTGTGTAGGCCAGGAGTAGCAGGTAAAGAGGTTACAGCATTGAGAGGTACAGAAGCATGTAATTATTTTATGCTGAGACATGAGGAGACTTGTCATTGAGAAGGATTTTTGGAGAGATGAGATTTGCTCCTTTATGTAATGTGTGGTTGGAGTGTCCGGTGAAACCATCAACAGAAATATTCCACAATTGGGAAAGAGGCCTTGAGCTTGGCCTTATAACATTTCAACATTTAACTTATAAATAACGTGTCTGAGACAAATCGTTATATTGATCACAACACCTAAACATTTTTGGAGAAATTTAAGAAGAAAACTTCCAGTCTGTTCAGACAGCACTTAGTATTGATGCCATCCAATTTGGAAGTTATACAGGTGACTGGACGAGAAACCGTGCTTGCTGATAAGGTGTCAAGACTTGGATGAAGAAAGACAGAGGCGTTGTGTGGCAGGAGTAAACTGATTGAAACAGAATAGAGTTGTGAATGTTTGCATGCGTAGTGTCAATACTATATATATATATATATATATAGTAGTCTGCTGTAACAGTAAGAAAAAGGGGTTTAAAATGATGCTATCTGTGAATATTGATGGGTCATTTTTTTTAAAGTGGAAGGTGTGACGAAACTGCCACTTTAAAAAGATTATTTTCTTATGGGTTTTTTTTTGAAGAAAATACTTAAATAGAGAAATGCCGAACTGCTGCCTGAAAATGGCAGAAGTAAATAACTCAGGAGGCTTTTATGATTTATTACACTGGTGGGAACAATGGAAGGACAGTGACAGCTCTCTCAGACCAGGTCTTCTCGTTTTGTTTTTAGCTGCAGCAATCAGAAGCTGCTAGGGATCCCAGAAGGGTTGCAGGTTTCAGTACATGATCCCAAGCTGCTCATCTCTCTGAAAACTCTCTTGAAGTTGCTTCGTCCTGGATTGGAGAACTGCACATAAGATTCTGAGTTTGAATTTACCTTTTTGTCAAGGGGCATGTTTATGGGATTTTCCTGTATTAGAACAGTTAATGAGTAAAAGGTACTGTATCAATTGTTTGCGTAAGTGTTCCAGTAAAGAAGCTATCCCCAGTTGTTCATCTCTTTGATTGTGGTTTAACTAGAGTGTTTGAATGGATTGCATTTTGCTTAATGTTGAACGGGTTGGCCAATCACAACACATCAGAAACATCCAATTCACATCTACGTTTAATAAAAGAAAAATATTTTGTGGTGGTCTGGCCTGGTGTATAACACTTGCAGCTGAGGGGCTTCTGACTGTCTCCTGTTATTGAAAAGTTCGTGGAGATGCTGGGGATGGTTTGCTGGAGGTTGTGCTTGGAGCTGCCTCAGACATTCAGGGATACCAGAGGATTTTGTGATCCAACTCTGAATGGAGCATGGGAACTATAGTTACAGCATCTGGGTCTGTAACATGAACAACAAATGGAGCACAGGCTGCAGAGAGGGGAAGCTCTGAAACCGCGGAGTGAGCGTGTGTAGGGAAAGGGATCTGCTGTATCTACTCCGGGTTTTCCAAGACCAGCTACCCAAGGGACACTTAACCCAGGAGCAGGGTGTGAGGGGTCCCTGACTGAACAAGGAGCTGGTCACAGAGCTGGGTCACCTCTGTCAACACGACCTGCAGCTTCACACCAGGGGGAGTACGGTACTGTCAGTGGCTGTTAGTGTCACTGATGCATTCAGCTTCTATGATCTGGAACGTTTCAGGCAGGAGTGCATGACATATCGCTCATCTGCCAGCATTTCAGCATCAATGTCAGCGTTCAGTGATGGAGGATCTATGTAGTGGATGAGGTGAATGTTTTCTCCTCAGCAGGGTGTATCTTTGTTTTCCCAATATAATGGGATTCCCGATGGTGTACATAGCTCTATAGGGTTCCATGTCAATGGAGAGAGGTAGAAGAACTGAAGGAACTCTCACTTCTTTGATGTTGCAGTGTGCCCATGCACAATACATCATGTTGGAGAATACCCCAAAGTCTCTTCATTCAGAAACAGTCATTCCCATCGTACTCGGATGTCCATTTGAAAATAAAGGATGGAATCTCAGATAAAGGCCGTCTTCTTCGCACACAGCTCAAAACACCACACCCACCCCTCCCCCCTCACCACTCCGCACCACCCACCAAATGCGTAAAAATATCCCGTTTGTACTGACAGCATCGGTGCCATGTGAGCATCAGATGGATCAACACTTCCCATGTCTGAACGGGCCAGAGTGAAACCTCCAGTACAAGCTGTTTCACTCAGCCCTGTAATCCCTCTCCATTGCAGGATAATACTGCCTTATAAACTTCCTGAAACAGATTGCAAGTTATATATTCAGTTATATTCCACATGGTAAACTATCATTAATTGATTTTACCTGTGTATATCAATTTTCAGACTCTCCACATTCTCTTGATAACTTACTGTCTTGACAACTCAGTTCAACACCAAACTTAGTAGCAGTATATCTGTTCAACTCCTCCTGATCATTGATTTGGATTGTGAAGAGCTGAGGACTCAGTGTGACTCCACTGGCTACGCTCTGTCGAACTGATTGAGACTGATATATCCAGAGTGCCTGCTTCCTGTTTGATAACCAGTCCTCCCCCATTCCGGTGTACCACAGTCGAAAGACTGAATAAGAACAAGGAGCATCAGTCGGCAATCCAGCCCCGCGAGCGTGATCCGCCATTGAATACAATCATGGCTGATGGCAATGAGGCCTCAGTCCCATGTTCCTGGTCGCTCTCCTTATCCCATCATTTACTCAATGTCCCAGCACTCACTGCACTCCGACACAGTGAATTACACAGAGTCACAACCCTTTGAGAGAAGTGATTTCTCTTCACCCCGTTTTACATCTGCTCTGCCTAATCCTAAAACTATGATCTCTTGTTCTAGTTTGTTCCACATGAGGAAATATCCACTCCACACCGACATTGTCAATCACCTTTAACGTCCTCCAGACCTCAATGAGGTTTCCTCTCATTTTTCTAAACTCCAGAGAGTATTGGTCTGAATTGCTCAAATGTTCTTCAAAAGACAAATTCATCTCTGGAATCAATCTAATGAATTTGTTCTGAACCGCCTTCATTGTAACTACATCCCTCTGCACTCGGGGTGCTAGAAGTGTACACAGTACGCCAGTTACAGTCTCACTAATACCTTGCAGAGTTGCAGCAATTCTTCCCTTCATTTATATTCGATTCAGTTGGAATTAAATGCTGAAATTGCACTTGCCTTTCTCATTCCCTGCTTTACCTGCATGTGGGCCTTCTGTGATATGCACAAGTACACCCCGATCCCTCTGCCCGTAAGCACTCGTTAGTTGCTTTCCATTTCCATAACAAGTTCGATTCCTCTGATCGAAATGGATAATCCCATACTGATCCACATTAAATTTAATCTGCAAATGTTGGCCCATTCATCTAAACTGTTCAAGTCCATTTGTAAATTTTCTACATCTTCATTGCATCAACCTACTTTGCCACCTGTTTTAGCATCAGCTGAAGATGTGGCTGTCAAGTCTTCTATCCCCTCATCCAAATAATACAATAGATGAGAAATAGTCGGGTCATGCTGTCTGAACTCAAAAGAATCCCGAAAGGTGTCAGCCATTAAACGAAACATCTATTCCATCTCTCTGTATTTTGTTGGCTCACGACCCCTCTATCCAAGCGAATAACTTCCTCCCAAACTCATGTTGTCTTATTTTACTGCTTAATCTTTTGTGCAGCTCTTTAATAAATGCTTTCTCAAATTCCAGATACTTTACGCCTCCAGGATCCCTATTGTCTACGTTGCTAGTCACATATATAACAAACTCTAACAAATAAATTCTTTAAAAATCCATGCTGATTCTGATGTATTTCATTTTGACTTTGCAAATCTCCTGTTGTTAATTAATCAATGGTGGATTCTCACAATTTCCCTTAGTTCCCAACAGTTTGCTCACTAATTTTATTCATTACTGAAGATGATTATCCTAATTCCTACCCTTTCTGTACTGTAACGTTCCCTTTCCAGTGTTCCCGTGGAACAGACACAAAGCTTTAAAAGATCTGTTCCAATCGCTGTGTAAGAGGCATGAGTGTCTGAATGGAATAATTCTGTTCCTGTTTTACACACTCAGTGGACTGAATGCCCACGTCGTGTTCCTACATTAAAGTCTCAATAGACAGAACGTCATCATTTACATATTCAAGACTTGCTTCTCCTCATTCTGATGATACGTCAGGAGCTTGAGGGCTTGTGAAATCTTCCTGTTGCTGTATAACTTTTTGAGGAGCTGAAGGGTCTCTTCATATTTCTTCATAACTGTCTCATACTGAACAATTACCTCCAGCATCCCTGAAATGGGATCAAGGAAGCGTTTGGTCTTCTCGTGTTCCCATATAACAGATACTCTTCCTTTCCACAAGTCTCAAATAATTTTATCCCCTTCTCTAATTCTCAAGCTGAATAACCTCTTCCAGTCTCATCCAATTCTTGTGTGATAGACTTGAGGAGGCTGAATGGGCTGATCCTGTTGCTGTGTAACAGGATACTGGTGCTGCACAGCCTCCTCTTGGTCCCGTGTTATAAAATCGAGGAGCTTCTTGGCCTCCTCCTTAACTGTATATCAGGCTCCAGGGGCTGAATAGCCTCATCCTGTTCAGGTGTAACAGGGTCCAAAGCTGGAATATCCTTCTGCTTTCCCTGTATAACAGGCTGGAGAAGTGGAATGGATTCCTCTATTGACTGTGTAATTGTCTTCTGTTGCTGACTCCTTCCGGTGCTCTATGTAAAAATACAATCATCTTTCATTCTCATGAACTCCAGTGGGTATTGGATCAATATGATCATCCTTTCCTTATAAGTTAACACCTTCATGGAAGGAATCAGTTGAGGGAACCATCTCTGAGCTGCGTCCAAGAAAATAATATCGTTTCTTCAGTGAGGAGACTAAATATGTACAGCAGACTCCAGATGTGATCTCACTAGGATACTGGAGAGCAGCAGCAACACTTTACGAGCCTGCTGTAAGGTTCCCACCCAGTTTACAGCAGTCTCAGTTGTCTGGGGGAAATACACAGCATTGCTGAGAGACCATTCTCCTTCTGTTCTCCGCCAGCATAATGGGAGATCTAGTGAAAATACCACAATGACACTTGAGAATAACGACCAACGTGACGAGATTATTTCAATGTCCACAAAAGCCTCACGAAATGTCTCACCTGAATCTGCCATTAATCTCTTCAGAGGCCACATCGCTCAGATTCCACAGAACCTGGTAAGGTGGAAATTAGAGACAGCAAGGAGAAACAAACATTGATGGAAGTTATATATCAAAGTCAAAGCTGCAATACAGACGTTGCGTATGTTATAAAACAGGGAAGTATATACGTAGGTTTGTGGGTAATACTGTGAGAATCACCAGCTGCAATCTGCGACTAAACTGTGTTAACCTATGCGAATGCTACTGCTGGGAAAAATGGATTTCATGACCATGTTTGAGATGGTTTTCTTTAACAGTATTTTGAGCACTGAGGTAGAGGTCAGGCAGTTTTCGAATTGATGTTATGTGATCATAAGAGCTAATTAAAAACACTACTGTAAAGGAGGTGCTGGGAATATTAATCATAATGTATTGAATTTTATCTGACGTCTGAATACAACAGTTTTTTTTAATTGTGATTATAAACCTGAGTCATGCAAGTGATGAATGTATGAGGGGCAAATTAGCTTCAGTGAATTGGAGAAGTACATGAAAATGATTTACTGGCAGACAGACAATGGTTGTTGTTTAAATAAACACCTTAAAATGTACAATATGCACATGTCCACCACAGGGCAAACAGCAAAAGGGTAAGGTGACTTAACAATAGTTAACAAAAGAAGTTAAATATTGCGTTAGATCAAAGGAAGCAGCTCAGAAAATGACAGATACTGTGGTAAGCAATGGATTCAGAAATATGTGGGACCCAGCAAAGGAGGATCAATGAACTGATAAGAAAACCAAAAAGAACAAGAATACAAACTAACAAGAAACGTAAGGATCACCAAACGCTTATCTTGATACTTGATGGGAAAGTGACGGTAAAGACACGTGTGTATTGGGGACTATCCACACAAGAATTTTTCTTGCAGAGAACTAGGTAATTACACAGAAACTAAACAGTTAATTTCATGTCTATTTTATTAGAGGCAAGATTAACTGATGGAGAAACGCAGTTTGTGTTCTCCAGTGATTGCCAAAATGAAAGGAGATCGCAGTGAAGCTTAGAAAGTTCACACAGAGAGACGGACTGACACAGCGGCAGGGAGAATTCCTGCCAGGCAAGGTTAGGAAGAATCCCCGTACATTAAGCAGAACAGAATAACCAGGAAACAACTAGGGCCCTTAGAGACCAAGGGAGCACTCTGTGTGTGAAGCTGGAGAACATTGATCGATTATTACATGAGAGCTCCATATCTGTTTTATTTGGGAGAAGGAGATTGCAGGGACAGAATTCAAGAAGATGGATTGGGAAGCTCTTGAACAGACTGATATAAGATGCGAGCAGGGATCGGAGGATTTGGCTGGTATAAAATTGGACTGATTGCCAGGTCTGGGTGAATTGTACCACAGGCTGCTGTTGGAGACAAAGGACAAAAGGCCCTGAGTTAAATGCTTAAGTTGAATCTGACCACAGTGAAGTTGGCGATGCCAGATGACTGGCGCACAACTAAGTGGTCCCACTTTATGGGAAGGGTGGTGGAAATAGACCGGGGAATTGTAGACAAGTCAGTATTAGATCAGTGTTAGGCCAAGTATTGCAGAAAATAGGACAGGAGAAAATTGATCGTCATTTAGAGAAGCAAGGTTTGATCAGGGATAGTCAGCATAACATCATCAGGGGAAGCCAATCCAAATGAAATTTATTGTATAGCTTCGAGCATGGTGTTTATATGGTTTTCCAACAAGGCCATTGACAAGGCCCCATATGGGAAACTGATTTTAAAAAATCATGATATCAAGGGCAACTTAGTGAGTTACATCAAACATTATCTTAGTGGCAAGAGACAGAGGGTCGTGGCGGAAGGCTGTATGTGTAACTGGAGACCAGTGTTTGCTGGTGTACCACAGGGATCAGTGCTCTGTCCATTATTATTTGTGACATTCATAAATGATGTAGATGCGAATGTGTACGGGGGTGGGGGAGTGTGATAATTAAGTTTGTGTTTGACACAAAGATTGGCCGGGTGGTTGGCAGTGAGGAAGATATTACAGGAAGATACAGATGGAATGGTCCGATGGCCAGATGGAAAGTAACCCTGATAACTATGAGGTGATATACTTTAGAAGAAGGAACCAAACATAGGGGTATGCAATGAATGGCAGTACACTGGGAAGCTCAGAGGGTGTTTCTCCACAGATCCCTGACTGTGATTGCACAGGTTCACAAGTTAGCGAAAAAGTGAGGACGGCAGATGTTTGAGATCAGAATCACGAAGTGAAATTCTGGAAATGCACAGTCGGTCAGGCAGCATCCAAGGGGCAGGAGAGTTGACGTTTCGAACGTAAGCTTTTCATCAGGAATGATGGCCACATTCCTGATGAAGAGCTTATTCTTGAAACATCGACTTTCCTGCTTCTTGGATACTGACTGATCTGCTGAGCTTTTCCAGCAACACAATTTTTGACTGAAATTAATAGGTTAGTTAAGAAGGCAGAGGGAACCGTAGGCACAACCTTCATTCCCCAACATATACATTGTCAGAGCTAGACAAGTCTATGGTTAGACCAAGATGGCATACTGTGTGTAGTTCTGGGAACCTTATTGCAGGAAGGATGTGATTGTAGTGGAGGGGTGCAGAGGTGATTCACCAGGCTGTTCCCTGGGGTGGAGCATATCAGCTATGGAGAGAGGCTGGGTAAGCTCAGGTTGTTTACTTTGGAGCAGAGAAGGCTGAGGGAGAGATGATTCAGTCGGATACGATTACAAGAGAGATTTTCAGAAAGGTTTTTGCTGAAGTCCCAAGCCCAGTGTGCAAAATCAAATCTCGTGGGATTGTGGTGAATATTTGGATATGTTTTCAGAATGGGTCAGCTGGCAGGAAAGAGAGAGTAAAAGTTTTTGATTTTAATTTTTAAGACCTGGTGCATTTTACATTACCAATACAACAAAATACAGTGAAAAGCTTTCACGTGTTGCCACAAAGTGGTGACAATTGAAGAAAATGAATAAACAGAGGATACAGCTTGAAGAGAGTTGATGAGTTGTGAAACAACTCTTCACTATAGACCATCCCTGCAACCCAATCCCTCCAAGACAGCTACATCACCATCTACACCAGACCCTAGCAACATTGAAGATGCTGATCCTCAGGCACCATTTTTGCCATTGGGCAGATACTCCTCTACCACCGGCTCATTACCCCCTGTGCCAGACCCTTCCAATGTCAGAGACATGTCTCTTACTGCTGGACTCACCTCACCGATGTTACCATGATGGCCTTCCACTATCCGCTTCATCATCACCAGTGCAGGACCCAATCTTCAACAAGTCTCTAATCCTCAGGCATCACTCTCTGCTGCTGGCCCCTATCATATCCACGTTGCCTCTGCTGATGTAGCCACTGCCAATTCCACGTACTCTGCTTACTCCGGAAAAGTAAGTAAGGACTCACTCTCCTCCGCACTGGGCTCAGCTTAAGCTCCAAACCATGGGGCTAGTTTGAGACCAGTAAGTTACAAAGAGAAAAGTGAGGGAGAAAATAAGAAAAAGACAGCAGGTCAGAGTGTACAAGCTCCAGCAGAGGAGCCCTTGGACCGGAAACACAGGAATAAAAGGATCCTTTTATTGGAGATGAAGGTTCATGGAGTAGCTCAGGAATATGTCCTTGGGTCCCAGCTATTCTCAAACATCTCAAACATTTGGTTGATGAAATGAATTGCAATATATCTCAGTCTGCTGTAGGAGAAATGCAGTGAGGAGATTGCCAGCCAAGATGAGAAAGTGGAAGGCTCACTGTGTTGAATAACCTACTCCTTTCCTGATGTTTCAGTGCAGTCTGTGGGAAAACACTGTAAATGTTGTCACAAGCTCTCAGATGTTCGGGAGGAGGTCTCTGCAGGATCGACAGGATTGTGTTTCACATTCTCTTTTCTGATACAGAGGCTGGTGCCGGCTGTTCTGTCCAGTTTTATCCTTTAAGGTGTCGGAGCAATTTGATACAATTGAGTATCTTGCTTGGCCATTTCAGAGACCATTGAAGAGTTGATCACGTGTCTGTGTGTCTGGAGTGACTTTTAGGCCAGACCAGGAAAGTCCGGGAGATTCACTTCCTGAAAGTACATTGGAGAATCAAATTGGTGTTTAAAATCAACATTGGCTTCACGGTCACTGTTACTTACACCAGATTTCGGATCTCAACATTTTATTAATTGCTTTTGACTTCCGCTAACTGCCAGAGCATTTTCTTGGTCTGGATTAGTAATCCAGTGACATTTCCACAACAGCACCAGCCCCACATGAGGACCCATCGGAAACCATACTGAGCAGGTAATTTTTGTGCTGCTTCACAGCGCTGTCAAAAAGAACTCCCACCCATCTGACTGTCGTAATGGAGTTGAGGGGATGATATTGGTCATACTGTAATTATTTTCCTCTTAAGGGATTTGTCAGAGTAATTTTCCACATTGCCAGATAGATGCCAGAATCAGAAATGGAATGAAACAGCTTCCCCAGGGACAGTTTTATATTGCCCAGGGCTTCCCCAGGGCTTGCTTTATATTGCCTATGTCGTATCTACTGTGTTCAGATGTTTCTTCGTGTCACATAGAGTGAATCAAATTGTTTGAAAACTGTCATCTGTGATTCTGTGGGCATACTGATGAGGTGAGTTGAATCGTAAATTCAACACAACTGGCTGAGTATGGTGTAGATACGAATCCTTGTCTATTGCACTGATGTGCAGAGCTGTTCCATTATTTAGGATGGGGACATGTGTATGACACTCTTCTGCAGTGAGTTAATTAATCCATTTGTGACTGGGTGTGGCAGGACTGCTGAGTTTCGATCTGATCTGTTAGTCTTGGGATCATTGCGCCCTCTATATAAGATGTTAGTTCTGCTGTTTGGAATATAACCAGTCAAGTGAGGGATCTATAACAGGTTGTCATCAGTTTTAGGTACATATGGTTCTGACCCTGGTATGTTTACCCACACTCCCCACTGAACCATAGATCAGCTTAATGGTAATGGTAGACTGAGGGATTATCCGTTGCAAAATGTTACAGGTTATAGTTTTATATACTTCTGCTTCTGCTGTTGCTGTGCTCTGCAGTACCACATGGAATACACGGTTTGAGCTGCAATATCTCTAATACAGTTCTGCTGCCTGTTCCCCAGTTCACACCGACACTCATTCACCCATCAGCCATGTGCTCAGTGACCTACTCTGGTTTCTGCTGTGGTACACGTCCAATTTTATATTCTCATTCCACTGAGGGTCTCACCATGGTGTCACACTTACAGTTTGTCTCATTCCTCAACACACTTTAATATATTCATCTGGATCCTTTCCCTTCCAGTATATGCGACCTTCTGTGTTTAGAGTGAATACGTCTCCCTCTGTTTCTCTGCCTGACTAAGAGTAAGTGCTCTGTAGTGTCAGTGATGCCAGCCTCATGTAGTTTCAGAACCAATGAATTTGTTCATCGTGCGTAATCTTTCACTTCCCGGTATCTGGTGCTCCAGGTTGGACAGGGGGTTTGAGCAACGTTGACACAAATCTTTGAAACGTGTTGAAAAATAGAAATTGCTGGGGACGTTAAGCAGGTCTTGCAGCATTTGTGGAGTGAAAGTAGAGTTAGTCATTGGTTCCAGTGATCGTTCTTCAAGGCTCGCCAGTTCTTTTTTTGTTCTGGTTTTAGATTTCCGGTATCAACAGCTATTTGCTTTATTGAAAATGTGTTTTGTTCATTTCTGGAGAAACAAAGCAGATCTGCAGCATCTACAGTGACAGAGAAACAGAGTTAGCGTTTTAAGTCCAGTGTGACACTTCTTCAGAACAGAAAATGATTGGAAAAAGGGTTTTTCAATCTCTTGCCAGAGGTAGAGGAGGGGTGATGGGAAACAGACGGCGTGGAGGCGCAATGTCACTGACATATGGACTTTTGTTTTTGGTAAAAGAGAATCAAATGTAAAATGAGTATATATCAGATTGTGAAGAGTGGAGCCGGTTTCCTTAATTGAGTGCAAGACAAAAGATTCACAAACAGGGCAAATTCATTGGGAGACCAGGAGAAGGAATGTATGACGATTTGAGAACAGCCATAATGGCATCAGGCTGTGAAATTATGGAATTAAATATTAACTTCTATAGGCTGTAACGTACCAAAGTCTAATGTGAGATGTAACTCGAGCTGAGGTTGTGCTTCATTGGCACATTGCAGCAGCCCAGGACCGAAATATTAGCATGAAAGCAAGGTAGGTTATTCAAATGGGAAACAATGAGAGGATCAGGGCTCTTATAACAGAAAGATTGGGAGTGTTCCTCAATGTAGTCTCTGTTTGTTCTCCCCAGTGTAAATGAGACTGCATTGTGAGTAGGGAAATGACAGGAGATTGGATTGAAAGAGTACAAGTGAAATGCTGCTTCACCTGGAAGGTGTGTGTTGGGTTGTTAAGAAATGAGGAACGAGTCAGTGATCTTTTCAAATGTCCCAATGTATTTCTTCTTATATGTAGACTATATTGTTCCACAACTTGGAGAGAGTAAGTACTACAGGTGCGGGAGGCCATAGTTAATAAACTTGGAGCTGGATAAACACAGCAGACCAGACAGAATCAGAGGAGCAAAAAGGCAATATTTTGATCTTGGACCTTTCGTCAGGACTGGCGAGGGCGAGGGAAGCCCAGAAATGGAGTGATTGGATATGGAATGATGAAGGGTAGGTATGATGGTGGTGTATACATGCAGGCATGAGGTTACTGTGATTGGTCAGTGGGAAGGGTGGAGCGGATATGTGAGTGATAAGATGTACAGGTGGGTCTGGACAAGGCGAACGGACATGGAGGAATTTTCACGCTGCTGCAGTCAATATTGAGGCCCTTGGGATATCACCTCCAAAATTAAAACCCCAGGTGGTGCTCCTCTGACAGTGGACAGGCTAAGGATGGGCATGTCCCCGGACGAGTTGGAGGGGAATTAAAATGGAAGGTAACTGGAAAGTCGGGTTGGTTGTTGCGTGCAGAGCAACTGGTCCTGCCCCACCAAGCACGTCTCCAACTCCCAATGTGGTCTCCTCTCGATCAGGGAGAGCAAAGGGAGACTGGGGAACATATTCATGGAGCATCTGCTCTCTGAACGCTTTAACCAACCCAACATTCCAGTTGCCATCCATTTCAATTACTCCCCCCCACCCCAGCTCATCCGGCCACAGGTCCATCCTTGGCCTCCTCCACTGTCAGATGAGGACAAACAGAAACTAGGGAACACAACCTGATCTTTCAGCTGGAGAGCTTACAGTTCACAGGTCTCAATATTTACTTCACTGGCTTCAAGATCTCTCCAACCACAGCCTTATCCCATGTTCCCCTTCCCTGACCTGACCTAAGCTGTCCATCTTCCTATTCGTATATCCGCTGCACCCTTCCCACTGACCAATCATATTATCCCCCTACTTGCATCCCCTATCGTCATCCCATCTCGCCTTCCCTCAGCCCCACGCCCCTCCCACTATTTACTTTCCAGCTCCCCTTCCCCCGGCCCAATCCTGATGAAGTCTTTCAGCCTGAAATGTTGACTTTCCTGTTCCTAGGATACTGTCTGACCTGCTGTGCTTTTTCAGCTTCATATGTGTTGCTATATCCGCAGCAACAGATTTTATTGTGCTTTTTATACATTTTATTTTAGTCTGTTTACTGACAAGCTTACCTCAACATTCTCACTACAGGGTCAAGGAAACAGTCTCTTTGTCACTAATGCTCCTGTCTGCTTCGAAATGATTTATTTTGTTTTAACCGTACTTTCAAGTCTTCTGTTCGCAATAGCATTGTAAATGTAACTCTTGTTATGCTGTAGCTTAATCACAACACGTCCAATATACTTCAGAACTTCCTTGTTCTTATACTCCACGCATATATTCATACACGTAAGGATCCATTAAGTCCTTCTATGCAACAGTTTCAACTTGCCTGGCCATTTGTAATTTCCTGTCTTCTGTGTCCCTCTCTCCTTAAACAGGGTGGTTATATTTAGCAATCCTCCCTCACTCCAAAATTACCTGAAAAATCTCCAGCAGTGCCTCCATAATCACCTTCGGCATTCCTTTAGAACTATGGGGTGTTCTGCAACTGGTCTCGCTGATTGATCCAAATTCACCTTCCCCAACTCCTTCTCCTTACTGTTGATCACTATACTCACCTCTACCTGCTGACTGTCTTCAAGTTCTGACATTTTGCTGGTGTCTTCCACCATGAAGACTGTTGCAATGTATTCAATTCCACTGCCATTCCATTGCTTCTCATAACTATTCAAGCTTCATTTTCCAACATTCCTTTGTTTGTTCTTTACTCCCTGCCTTCCTTGTTATTTATCTAAAAATCTCTTTCAATATTCTTTTGCATGATTAACAAGCGTAATATCATATTTCACCCTCTCCTCCCATTTGCTGTAATTAGATATCCGTGCTGGAATTTATAGGCTTCCTAATCGTCTAGATTCCCAATAATCTTCGCCACATTGCGCGCATTTTCTTTTACTTTTATTCTGTCCCTGAGTTCGTTATCACACACGGCTGCCTTGCCTCCCCTGAATATCTTTCTTTTTACTTGGGATGAATTTCTGATGTGCTGCTGAATTATCTCCAGAAACTCCTGTCATTGCTGCTTCACCATATTGCCGTGCTCAGCTTCCCTTCCAACTAACTCTAGCTAACGCCTCCCTCCTCTCTTTTTAGTTACATTACTCAATTATAAGCCATCTGATCCAAAAGTGAGCAATAGATGTAAACTGAATGAGGGAGGTTTGAGACATGGGACACGAAGAACGATTGGAGGATTTATTAACTAGATGGAAAGATAGAGACAGAGAGAGAGAATATAGACGTGGAGATGTAAAAATAGAGAAGTCTACATGATTGATAGAATTAGATGTGCTTCCGTATTTGGTTTGACAATTCCTGTGTGCTTTGGTCCTTTGTACAGTGTATGTGCAACAGATTAATAAGTTAAAATCCTGGATTTGGTGCCACAACCTTTATCTCCATCAATATGACAAGCACCACCTGTTGACAAAACCCAGTATATGTTTCCTGGTAGAAAATGGATTAACTGAAACAAGTTGGAACACCAGAAGCAGGAATTTATAACATCCATCCCGATAAGAATGAAAGATTAGATCAGGGAATGCCAGATTGGGGCAGGAGCCAGACGGTACGTTGAGAGAAAGGGAACATAACATCTCAGCTGAAGATTAAATAACATACTTATATTTTATAAATTTTGTACAACACATTGTTTGTTAAGTATGTCTCTCTTGTTCATTCTGAATATGTTGCACACATATGAACAATTGTATCTACCTGCGCACGCGCGCGTGCGCGCGCGCGCACACAGACACACACACACACAAAATCACTGTACAGCCATTCCATTTGAAACGATTCTGTTTTGCTTACATTGTCACTTGCCATTCCTTCTTCTGAATATATTCTGTTCCTTTCACTGCAATCTTTTTATTCTGTCTGTCAAGAAGACATTGGGGACTGGTGGGGATGTCACTTTACTCCTCATCAGTCTCCACAGCCACTGTCAACTATACCTTTCTGTTTCTTAACCCATGAAAAACACATACTATGTCTGATCCTTGAATCCCAATAAACAGGTCAATTTTAAACAGAACACTTACTTTTGCGCTAAGGCTAGAAAAAAATCTCAAAAAGAAAAGGCACGCACATTGTGCAATAAGATGTTTGCATCTTTACAAACAGATTATAGAATTGCATTGTGTAAACGATAAACAATTAACTGGCAAGAGCTCTGAGAGTAAATTCCAGGGAAATCCGTATTTCTTGTGTATGTTCAGGGCAGTTGTGCCCAGAAGCAATTTTATATTGGAAGTTGTTGTAGTGGAGAAGACTTCAGTGTAGTAACAACATCTCGATTGACGCTGTGTAATGACTATTCAGGCAGGTTACTATCCCATCCTCGCTATTGTTGGTGTTCCCGGTGAGTCTATCTCTGCCCATTTACTAATTCTCTAACCCGTTGTGAATGTCATCATTTTCTCTGTAGTGCATATTTGGCAAAGATCCAAACTATTGTCTTCGCTTTCAATCACAATCTCCATTTCTATGCCATGAATTTCATATCCCTCGCTTACAAACATCTGAGGAGAAACGAAAGTATTCATTATCACGATTACCCCATTTTATCCTGAACTGATTTATATCTCAATATTCCGTCTACCACAAAACCTGTCCATTCCCACCTTCACAATATCCCCAGTCTTCACTTCTGCCTCAACACTGTTTCTGAATAAACCATCATCCACACCTTTCCAGTTACAATTCTCTTCTGGCAACTCTTCTCGTTACAATATTTTGATCACAAACTTTTTCTTACCTCGACCTGGACCTATGCCAGGTGCAAAGTGTGAAGTCAGTTTGATTCTAAAATGAGTTTCACCATAACCTGTAACCTCACACGAGAGAGAGGACTATGCTGTCAGTGATCAGGAAGTGACAGTTTCATTGAACTGTCTTGATTCTAGAACTTTCTGAGGGGGAGTGGGTGTCACGTTCATCATCTCCCAGTTGAGTGCTCCGAGGTATTCACACAGTGACAGTATACATCTCTGCCTCCTGCTGAGGGTAATAACTTCGCACTGTCTCCACAATGGAAGGTACCGAAAATCAACTAGAAATAATATGGGACAGATTGACTGGTGAAAATAAGAACATGTGCATGATTAGAATTAATAAAGTGGACTTACTCAAAAACTAATTGAATTGAAGTTTGGCAAGTTACTGCACCCAATGAGCTACATCCCAAAGTTTTCAGGGACGTGGCAATACAGCTAGTGAAAGTGATGTAGAGTCATACAGAACAGAAACAGACCCTTTGGTCCAACCAGTCCATGCTGACTATTCCAATTCCAAACTAACTTAGTACCAACTGCCAACGCTTGGCCCATATCCGGCCAAACCTTTCCTATTCACGTACTTATCCAAATGTCTTTTAAACGTTGTCATGACAAGAAAGAAGTATTGATTACCCTTCAAAATTCTTTAGACTCTGGAAATTCTCGTTCCTGCAGACTGGAAAGTAGTTATTCTAATCCTAAGTATTTAAAACCGGAATGGAATGGATACGAAAAAAAAAGTGGGTACCTTGATGTCAGGACTGAGGAAAATATTAGAACCTTTTGTGAGAAATTTTATAATTAGACACTTGGGAAATCATGATGTGACTTGGCAGAGTCAGCTTAGATTTAGGAATCGGAAATTATCTTTGAGAAACCTGTGGAGTTTGTTAGTTGATGCATCCACAAAAGAGAACCAGTGGGTGTGGTGTATTTGAATTTGCAGAATAATGTTTGCATTGTTGCTAACAAGTGAACAAAGGAAGTTAGAGTACATTGATAAGTTGCAGACGGAGTGATCCAGATATACCACATGGATTGAGAATTGGTCAATGGAAACAATACAGAGTTTCTTGCACTTTTATGGACTGAAGGCAGTTACTCATGGGATATCACAAGTTTCAGTGTTTGAACCAAAACAATTTGCAAGACATAGAAATGACTTGGATGTGAGAAATAAACAGCATGCATCTCATTTAGTGTTGATTAAATGGTACAAGGTTGAGAAGTGTTGTTTTTTTTAAAAAGGACCTGAATGTCCTTGATCATGAGTCACCAAAAATCGGTCTTCCAAGGGCGTTAAGTATTGAGCACCTTGTACAGTATGCTGCCCTTCATTGTAATATGATTCAAGTGCATAAGTAAAGCCGTCTTCCTGTATTTGTAGGGCCTTGATGAGAGAGTATTTGGGGCACTGTGAACAGGTATGATCTCCTTTGTAAGGCACGATCTCATTAACACAGACACAGCTCAAACAAGTATCAGCAGTCTAATCCATGAGATGATGACACCATGAAGAGATGGTGATGGAACTGGGTATTTAATCTGTCATGGTAGGTGACAAAGAGGGACGATTATGTTGAAACTTGAGGGTTAGCAAAGATCGCATATTTCTAAAAGAGACACTGTTAGGGTGAGAAATAATTAATATATTAGATTTATTGTCACATGTGCCAAAGTCCAGTGAAAGCTTTATTTGCAAGCAGTACAGATAGATGACAGTAAGCATGGACATACAGATCGTAGGGTGAAAAATAAACTTGGAAAGAACAAGGCGTGCAGGTTACAATACGCAGGACATTCAAACAAACACGATCAACAGGAACAAGATCATCATTATTTGGAGTTACAGAGTCCATTCCTCAGTCTAATATAGTATCCCTAATACTCTATGTACCTGAATTAAGTCTCCCTAGATTAATGTGCCGCTGGGATGAGGTCCTACAAGAAACATTTAGGGAATTAGGAGCCAAGTTTAAAAAGTAGGACCTCAGAAGTGGTAATCTCAGGATTGCTTCCAGTGTCAAGTGCTAGTCAGACTAGCAAAGATAGAATAATCAGGAAGAATGCGTGGCTTGAGAGATGGAGCAGGAGGGAGTAGTCCAGATGTTTGGGATATTGGGACCGGTTCTCGGGGAGGTAGGACTATTACAAATGGGGCGGTCTACATTTGGGTAGGACTGGAGCTAATGTCCGATGGAGTGCATTTGCTAACGCTGTTGGGAAGGGTTTAAACTAATGTGGCAGGGGATCGGGAAACAAGTGAGGAGTTTGGTGAACAGAAAGGAGTTAGTAACTAAGGCCTAAATAACTAGATCATGAAATCAGCATGACTGAGGGATAGAGGAGGCAGGAAGGGGAGGATGAACACAGAGGGACTTGTAGTTTTAATGCAAGAAGTATAGTAGGTAAGGCAGATGAACTTAGGGCTTGGAATAGTACCTGGGAAAATAATGTTATTGTCATTACTGAGACTTTTTGAGGGAATGCCGTGATTGGCAACTAAATATCCCAGGACTTTAATGCTTCAGGCGGGATAACGAGGAAGGGAAACGGGGTGGAGTAGAAGCGTCACTGGTCGCAAAAGATATCACAGCTGTGCTGAAGGAGTGCACCATGGAAGATTCGAGCAGTGAGGCAATATGGCCAGAGCTCAGGAATAGAAAGGGTGCAGTAACAATGCTGGGATTGTACTAACGGCTTCCCGACACCAATCGAGATAAAAATATATAGATAGATCATAGAAAGTTGTAGGAGCAACAGAATGGTGGTGATGGGAGATTTTAATTTTCCCAACATGGACTGGGATTCACTCAGTGTTAGAGGTCTAGCTGGTGCAGAATTTGTATGGACCATCCAGGAGCATTTTCTAGAGCAGTGTAAAAATAGTTCAACTAGGGAAGCGGCCGTGCAAGACCGGGTGTTGGGAACTGAGCCCGCCCAGGTGGTGGAAGTTTCAGTAAGGGATTACTTTGGGAATAATGATCACAATTCCTTTAGTTTTACAATAGTCATGGAGAAAGATGAGAGTGGTCCTAATGGAAGTGCGTTAAACTGGGGGAAGGCCAACTATAGCAAAATTCGGCAAGAGCTGGGGAACGTGTATTGGGAACAGCTGTTTGAAGGGAAATCCGCATTTGATATGTGGAAGGCTTTTGAAGAGAGGTTAATTATTGTTCAGGAGAGATATGTTCCTGTGAAAATTATGGATAGAAATGGCAAGGTTAGGAAACCATGGATGACAAGTGATATTGTGAGACTAGGTAAGAGGAAAAAGAATGTGTACATAATGTCTAGGCGAATGAAGATAGAGGAAGCCTTGGAAGAATATTGTAAATGTAGGACCAATCTGAAATGAGGAACTAAGAGGGCGAAAAGGGGTCATGAGATATACTTAGCGAGCAGGGTTAAGGAAAACGTCAAAGCTTTTTGGACATATATAATAAACAAGAGGGTAGCGAGATAAAGGGTTGACCCACTCAAGGACAAAGCAGGAAAGATATGCTTGGAAGCAGAGAAATCTGGAGAGATTCTTAATGTGTATATTGCATTGGTATGGAGAGGGGCATGGTGGATGTTGAGGTTCGGGATAGATCTTTGATTGCTCTTGGTCAAGTCTGCATAAGCAGGGAGGAAGTGTTGTGAGTTCCAAAAGACATTAAGATGGACAAGTCCCCAGGTCTGGATGGGATCTACCCCAGGTTACTGAAGGAAGCGAGAGAGGAATTAGCTGAGGCTTTAACAGATATTTTTCAGCTTCCTTGAACACGGGGGAGGTCCTGGGTGAATGCAGAATTGCTAATGGCGTCTCCTTTATTAAGGAATAATCCATATAATTACAGACCTGTCAGCCTGACGTCAGAGGTAGGGGAGCTACTGGAGAAGATACTGAGGGGTAGGATATATACCCATTTGGAATAAAATGACTTCTCAGTGCTAGAAGCATGGTTTTGTGCAGGTAAGGTAATGGCTTACAAACTTAATAGAATTGTTTGAAGAGGTGACAAAGTTGATTGATGAGGGAAGGGATATAGATGTCATACAGATGGACTTCAGTAAGGCGTTTGATAAATTTCCCCATAGGCTGATGAAGAAGGTGAAGTTGTATGGGTGTTCTTGCTAGATGGATAGAGAACTGGTTCGGCAACAGGAGACACAGAGTAATGATGGAAGGAAGCTTCTCAAAATGGAGATCTGTGACCAGTGGTGCCCCACAGGGGCCCTTGCTGGGACCATTGTTTTTTGTGATATACATAAATGATTTGGAGGAAGGTGTAGCTTGTTTCATTAGCATGTTTGCAGGTGGCAATAAGATTGGTGGAATAGCAGACAGTGAAGGAGAATACAGCAGAATATAAATAGATTGGGGAGATGGGCAGTGAAATGACAGATGGAGTTCAATCTGGACAATGTGAGGCGATGCATTTTGGACAATCCAATTCAAGAGCGAACTATGCAGTAAATAAAAAAACGTATTGGAGAAAATTGATGTACAGAGACATATAGGTGTCTAGGTCCATTGTTCCCTGAAGGTGGCAAGGCAGATCAGTAGAGTGGTGAAGAAGGTGGACGGCATGGTTTCTTTTATTAGACCTGGTATTGAATATAAGAGTTTGCAGGTTGTGTTACAGTTGTATAATACTTTAGCTCAGCCACATTTGGAATACTGCATACGGTCTGGTCGCCATACGAGCAAAACGATGTGGATGCTTTGGAGAGGGTGCAGAGGAGGTTCACCAGGATGTTGCCTGGTATGTAGGGTGCCAGCCATGAAGAGAGATTGAACAAATTAGGATTATTTTCATTAGATAGACGGTATTTGAGGGGTAACCTGATCCTTGGATGGCGAGGGATATTGAGGCTCTGGTAAGCACAATAAAGAATGCATACATTGGGTTTAAGATATCGGGCTTAAGTCAATCCTTAGATGACTACACAAAGTATAGAAGCACCCTTAAGAGGGGAATCAGAAGCCCTAAAAAGGGCATGACATGCATCTCTTAGAAAATGTGAAAGATAATCCCAAGAGGTTCTCTAGCCATATTAAGAGTAGAAACGTGACTCAGGAGAGAATAGGTCCCCTTACAGATGAGCATGGCCGTCCTTGTGTGGTATCACCAGGAGGTGGGGGGAATTGTTTAATGAATACTTTTCCTCCATGTTTACTCAGGAGCAAATGATGCATACTAAGGAAATAAGGAAAACAAGTGGGAATGTTTTGGCCCGCATACATATTGCCAGAATGGAGGTATTTGCTACCTTAAAGCACAATAAGGTGAATAAATCCCCTGGGCAAGAACATGTCCATCCTCGGATGTTATAAGGCTAGGGAAGAAATTGCAGAGGCCCTTGCACAGATTGTTGCTTCATCGTTTGCCACTGGAGTGGTTCCATTGTTTAAGAAAGGGAGCCAAGACAACCCAGGGAGCTCTTAGTCAGTGAGCGGAACATCAGTGTTAGGCAAGTGGTTGGAGACGATAATGAGAGACAGGATAAACCAACATTTGGTAATTCAAGGTCTGATTATAAATAGTCAGCATGGATTTGTGTGTGGGAAATCATGTCTGACAAATCTTTTAAATTGTTTCAAAGAGATAACCGTGAGAATAGATAAGGGTAGGACAATGGATGATCTGTATACGGACTGTAGTAAGACTATTGACAAGGTCCCATACGGCAGGTTAGTCAGTGAGTTTAGGTGACATGGGATCCAGAGAGAGCTAGCTAATTGGATTCAAAATTGTCTCGATGGTAGGAAGCAGAGGGTGGTGGTTGAAGGTTGTTTCTCAGACTGGAGGTCTGAAACTAATGGTGTGCCACAAGTGTCAGTGCTGAGACATTTGTTATTTGTTATTTACATAAATGTTCTGAATGTGAATATACAAGGCATGATGAGGGCCATAAGACATAGGAGCAGAAATTGAAATATTCAGCCCATCGACTCTGCTCCACTATTCAGCCACGGCTAGTAAGCATCTGAACCCCATTTTTCTGCTTTCTCGCCATAACCCTTGATCCCCTTGACAATCAAGAATTTGTCCATCTCAGTCTTATATATACTCAGTAATCTGGCCTCCACAGCCTTCTGTGGCATTGAATTCCATGGATTCACCACTCACTGGCTGAAGACGTTTCTCTTGATCTCCGATCTAAAAGCTGTTCCCTTTACTCTAAGGCTGTATCCTCGGGTCCTGGTCTATTCTACCAATGGAAATATCTTCACATCTATTCTGTTCAGACTATTCAGTATTCAGTATATTTCAATTAAATCTCCCCTCATCCTTCTAAACTCCATTAAGTAAAGATGCAGAGTCCTCAAAGTTTCCTCGTATGTCAAGGTTTTCATTCCTGGGACCATTCTCGTGAAACTCCTCTGAACACGTTCCAAGGCCAGTGCATCTATTCTGAGATATGGGGCCCAAAACTGCTCAACATACTCCAAGTACTCCCAAGAAGCTTACTACATTTATGGATGATACAAAATTATGAGGTATTGTTGATAGCAAAGAACATTATCAGAAAGCATAGAGGGATTTTAATTTGATGAGGAAGTGAGCTGAGGATTGGCAACTGCAATTAAATATAGAAAAGTTGGAGGTGTTACACTTTGGAAAGTAAAAGAAAGGTAGGGCTAATACAGTAAATAGTCAGGTTCTGGAACAGAGGGACCTCAGATCACAAGAGCATACTTCACTGGAAGCGGAATCACGGGTAGAAAGGGCAGTGAAGAAGGCATTTAGACTGCTGGCCTTCATCGTTCAAAGCATTGAATATAGGAGTTGGGACATTATGTGACCATTCTGTAAGCCGTTGGTGAGGCCACACTTGGAGTATTGTGTACAGTTTTGGTCACCCTGTTAACCTGAAAAGAGTGCAAAGAAGTTTGACAAGAATGTAGTAGTAATGAATACTGCACCTACAGCTACAGCACAGGGATTACCTATTTCATTAAGAACAATGAAGACAGTCGCTTTGTCTTGGCTGAAAAAAATAATATCCGGGTTTAGTTTAGATAATGGAGGGGGCTTCCCAATATGAAGCAGGCTTGTCGTTGTGACTACCCTGAATGTATGGGTAGTCCATTACTGCAAAATATGGTCGCACTGGGCTCTTAGGGTGTAAGCTGTTCAATAAAAAGTGGTGGGTCTTTCAGTACGAGATGCGATTATTGTCCCAGACTGGTTCCTTCCATCCCACAATTGAGAAGATGGAGGTGCTATTACGGGTTTCATAGTAAGGTGTGTGCCATTAAATACCACAAAGAGCCTGAATACCCACAATAACAGAGACACACTCCTCCAGTAGGCATATGCATGAGATGCGAGGCACCACAGGAAGCAGTAGCGGTTGGTACATTGGACCAAGGCACATGGAATAAACATAGTCACATTCACTTAAGTGCATCCCCATCCTGTACAGTTGGAACAAATTGGATAGGCTTCCCCGGACTTATTATAGGAATTCCACAGGCTAGCAGGTGGGTATAAGTAATAATCAAAGGAAAGATTATATCCAATAAGTGTTCTAACAGGTATTCCATACTCCGTAGTTGGGCTTCAGGAGGGGTAAAGGGGTCCAAGAGCCTTTTGCTGATGTGAGGGCGTAACAGACCACTTCATGCTGGCTGAATATTTTATGATGACTTTGCGAAAGCAAATTGTTAGTGAAGGACGACATCTCCCCCTTTCTCTTTTGCGACTTGCCGATTTAGGCCTCTTTGAGTAGAGGCAATGCTTACCAGGAAAAGCGAAAGGACAACTGAAATCAAAATGGCACAAAACACCTTGACAGGGTAAAGACCATTGAGACTTGTTCTGTGAATGGACTGTCCGATCTTCTTGGTGCAGTTGACCATTGCGGCAGTCATTCTTGGTAACATTCCATGCATCAAAGGAATCAGTTTCTCGGGCACATAAGGACATCTTTTCAGCTTAAGCGGTACACAGTTTCTGGTTGCTCAGGATCACACCGGTAAACAGCCCCCTCTTCAGCACGAATCCCGGTGGCAACGAGTCCACACAACAGACTAAGTTCTATCTTAATCATAATGGTCGTTCTGCATTAAGGATCAGGGTATGTAAAACAGAAGAAGAACTACGATTTGGAACATGCAGCCATATCATAGTAGATTAGTTTGTTACAAGCTGATTCCGGTTTGCCTTCCAGTTCCCAATCGTCTCCATCTCCATCATCACCACCACCACAATCCACCCCACCACACACCCCGACCCCGGAAAGGGCTCATCTAATGACTTTGGAATGATGAAGGTGAACCCAGGCGGAATGCCCGGCGACCTTTACAGCAGTCAGACTGGTGTGGAAACCCTGGAAGGGCCCTTGCCATTGAGATTGGAGGCTGCAGCTTGTCCAAATCATGATGAGAATAAAAGAGTTAGGATATTCAACAGTTGGGATATTGTTGAGGGAGGGGAGTTTCTCATGGGTAGCACAGACTTTACAGTGAAGACCTCCCAAAACTTTGGTCAAAGAAAGAACACAGGAGGACATATCCTTAGTCATGTGTTTGAAAGGAATAGGGCAGGAAGCATCATCCCAAGGCGAGAGGAAGCTCGACCTCGGATGATTTCGGCTGGGGATAAGCGAGTTTTCCCCACAGTAGTTCCTTGTAGATGGAACAATACCAGAGCCACCACACTAACCCAGGAAAGACCTGTCTCAGAAGTCCATTTGGTAAGTTTAGTTTTCAGACTCTGGGCACCATGCTCCATGAACCCTGCTGCCGATGGGCAATAAGCACAATGGCGTTGGTGGTGGATCCCAAAAGGAGAACATAATTACTCATTAATATCTCCAATAAAATGGGGGGCATAGTTAGAACGTGGAAAAAAGCAAATACCAAATCAGGTAATAATCTCCTTGAATAAAATATTTACAACAATTTTAGCAGTAGCGTTGGAAGTGGAGTTAGCTTCAACCCATCAAGGAAAAAAAAAATCAACAATGACCAAAACACACTTGCAGTGCTGACAACTTTGCAACTCAATGAAGTCTTTAAGCATCTTTTGCAGTTGGCATTAGTTTGTCAGAGGTTGACTCACACTTGTCAGAGAACATAGAACATAGAAAGTACAGCACAGAACAGGCCCTTTGACCCACGATGTTGTGCCGAGATTTAATCCTAATGTAAAATATAGTAACAACTAACGCACCCCTCAACTCACTGCTATCCATGTGCATGTCCAGCAGTCGCTTAAATGTCCCCTTAGATTCTGCTTCCACCACTACCTCTGGTAACGCATTCCATGCATTCACAACTCTCTGTATCAAAAAGAAACTACCTCTGACACCTACTTTATACCTTCCTCCTAACATCTTCAAGCTATGAGTTCTCTAACCAGTCAATCCTGACCTGGGGAAAATTCTCTGGCTATTGACTCTATTCCTCTCATTATTTTGTACACCTCTACCAGGTCTCCTCTCTTCCTCCTTCTCTCCAGAAAGAAAAGTCCGAGCCTATTCAACCTTTCTTCATAAGGCAAGCCCTCCAGTCCAGGCAGCATCCTGGCAAACCTTCTTTGCACTCTCTCCCAAGCTTTTGTATCTTTCCTATAGTAGGGTGACCAGAACTGGACACAATATTCCAAGTATTGACTCACCAGGGACTTGTAGAGCTGCAGCAAAATTCCACGGTGCTTAAACTCTATCCCCCGTTAATAAAAGCCAAAACACCATATGCTTTCTTAACAATCTTATCCACTTGTGTGACAACGTTGAGGGATCTATGTACTTGCACACCCAGATCCTTCTGTTCTTCCACATGGCCAGGAATACTGTCTTTAATCCTATATTCAGCATTCGAGTTGCACCTTTCAAAATGCATCACTACGCATTTATCCAGGTTGAACTCGATCTGCCATTTCTCAGCGCAGCTCTGCATCCTGTCTATGTCGTGCTGCAACCTACAGTATCCCTCTATAATATCGGCGACACCTCCAAACTTTGTGTCATCTGCAAATTTACTAACCCACCCCTCATCCTCCTCATCCAAGTCATTTATAAAAACTACAAAGAGCAGAGGCCCAAGTACAGAGCCCTGCGAGACCCCATTCAACACTTTTGTCCAGGCAGAATACTTTCCATCAACAGCCACTCTCTGCCTCTTGTCAGCCAGCTAATTCTGTGTATATCTGTTTAATGCATGGAAACAGAGTGTTGATGGAGGGTTGTCTGTGTATTTATGATTAATGGTCGGTGATAAGGTGGTGGTGCAGGTTTGTGTGTATTTTCTGTATATATCTGCTTAATGACAGGAGACAGACTGGGATGGTCGAAGGTTGTGTGTATATTTCGGTGTATATCTGCTCAATGGAAGGAGAACAGGGTGGTGGTAGTGGGGTGTGCGTGTGTATTTCTGTGTATATCTGCTCAATGGCAGAAGAACATGGTGGTGGTGGAGGGTTGTGTGTGCATTTCTGTGTATATCTGATTGATGACAGGAGACAGGGTGGTTGTGGAGGTTTGTGCGTGTGTTTCTCAGTATATGTGCTTAATAGCAGGAGACAGGGTGGTGGTGCGTGTGTTTCTGTGTATATCACAGGGTGGTCATGGAGTGTTGTGCGTGTGTTCCTGCATGTATCTGCTTAATGGCAGGAGGCACGTTGTTCATGGAATGTTGTGCATGTGTGTGTGTGTTTCTGCATATATCTATTTAATGGCCGGGGACAGGGTGGTGGTAGAGGGTTTTGTATGTATGTGCGTTTTTTGTGTAATTTGTTTAAGGGCAGGAGACAGAGTGGTGGTAGAGGATTGTGGTGCATGTTTCAGTGTATATCTGTTTTAAGGCTGGAGACAGTTTGCTGGTGGAGGGTTGTGCATGTGTGTTTCTGTGTATATCTGATTAGCAGCAGGAAAACAGAGTGGTGTCGAGGGATGTGTGTGTGTTTTGTATATAATCAGCTTAATGCAGGAGACAAGGTGGTGATGGGGGTATAGTATCAGTGTTAATCTGTGTGTATGTGCTTACTGCCAAGACAGGATGGTGCTTGGAAGGTTGTGTACGCATTGCGTTTCTCTGCGAATATCTGTTTAAGGGAAGTAGGCAGGGTGTTCATAGAACATAGACCATAATCATAACAGCGCAGTACAAGCCCTTCGGCCCTTGATGTTGCGCCTACCTGTCAACCAACCTGAAGCCCGTCTAACCTATACTATTCCATGTACGTCCATATGCCCTTGACTCCAATGACGACTTAAATGTACTTAAAGTTGGCGAATCTACTAACGTTGCAGGCAAAGCATTCC